>NC_086338.1:2301663-2426180 GCF_032445375.1 Bacillus rossius redtenbacheri | reverse complement strand
TTTACACCATAGACTATTTGAGTATGAAATCTATATGAACAAAAGCAATTTTTTTTATGTATTGGGGGGGGGGGGGGGGGGGGGGGGAATTGGCCCGAATTCTCTATTTTCATTATTATTTTTTTTTCTGATTTTCACATTTTTGGGTCAAAATGTACAATTTTTTGACGGTTCCCGAGAATGTATTCGTAAAACCACTGCTTCGTTAAATCCGAGGTTTGTGACATCGGGGTTCTAGTGTATTTAACTACGGCAAGCAGAAAACGTACATGTAAACTAAACAGTAAAAATAAACTGTCTTTTGACATATTTTCTTTAGAGGTGGCCTGTAGGGCGACGGACTTGTCATGAAGATTGAAGTGGGTTTAAGCAAAGCCGTCTAGCATTGTGAGTGACAGTATCCTGCCATTGTACGGCTGGTTTTTTAAGCGAGTAGCGGTTTGCGAAAAGGGGGGGAGGGTTGAAATGAACTGAAAATTTCGGAAAAAATCTATTATGACCCCCCCTCTATTACGACCCAATTCCTGGGAACCGTGAGGGGTCGTTTCAGAGAGGTTTGACTGTAATAATTTTATTTTGGTCCTCCAAACCCTTGTTTATTCTACCTCTTACAGTAATGATTGGTCGTTTAAACAACTATTTTAGACAAAAGTTGTAGAAAAGAATATGTATAAGGTTTTACAATAAAACAACATTTTTAACAATGAACATGGTACGTACGTAGATCATGCATTTTTTAAAATTCCATCCTCAGTTTTTCAACCCAATGCAGCAAAAGTTTATCTTATCAAAAAAATTTTCACACAGAAGTTTTAGATAAAATTATAAGATTAATACAAAATTTGTACAAATTCGATGTTGTGCCTATGAAGGGAGTTATGATTATATATTCGTTCTCCAATCCTTGTTGTTTCAACCTCTTATAATTATTATTGGTCGTATCAAAAACTTATTCAGACTCTACGAGTTATAATAAGTTCAAACTGATATTATGGGTGTTACAGCGATTTTCTTTTTTTCAAAAACCTTCCCCATTTTTACCTCTCTGGTTGAATATTGGCTTGCCCACTAACGAACTGGTTTTGGGGTCTATGGAACATGAAATTAAAAAACCATCTAAATATTTTTCGCAAGTCAAATTCATGGTAATGACTACAATAGGGTGGTATTTCTTGGAAGTCTACCTAAAAGAGATAAAATCAAAATGTTTTATTCACAAATTAAACATGAAGTCTTAGAAGTAAAGTCTACTTAGGGAAAAAACACGTAACTGTATAAAATATGGTAGTAATTAGTAGAGCTCTACTGATACAAGGAAACCTAAATTATTTTAATTAATGAATTATTAATATACAAAAGAACCTGGGGAATGTGGGGCCGACAGTGCAATGGCAGGGATGGGGAGCGCGCAGGTCGAGAACAGGCGTTGTGCCTGCCGTTTTATTTTGTTCTGCATTGTTTGTTTGTGCTGTGGCAGTGCAGTGAGTTGTCGAGCCATCAGATCTTAGGAAAAGAACCGCATGAGCCGCATGCGGCTCGCAAGCGGCAGTCTGCCGACCCCTCCTTAGGGGCTTCACCCCTAACCAAAAGTTAGGGGCTTGTCCACAAACTTTCTATACCACCCATCGTTGGAGACTTCACCCCCCAAACCATCTGAACAACCACTCAGTGGGGGCTTTGCTCCCAAATGTGTCCTCCATAAGGGACTTCACCTCCATCTAAATTATACTAACTGGAGGATTTGCCTCGTAGTCGTAGTCATATCTTCAGCCACTGTTCGGAGACTCCACATGGGGTTTTATAAATTAATATTTTCTGCAATTATGGTTTAGATAAAAAAATTGAACCAAGTGACAATATTGCTGTGAATATTTTAGTGTTTTTTGAAAAGCTACGGTATTAGTTAAAAATTTAATTTCTTTCATTTAAATTATTATTGAAAAAAAATATATTTATACCAGCTGCAATACCCGGCGTTGCCCGGGCTGAACACAGGGTGTAGTTAGTAATTGTCTTCTTAATATGAATGTAAAGTGTGAAAATTAATTAATATCACTTTCAGATCCCGACAGACGTTCTGCCAGTTTATAGTTATTTACCTGGTCTGTATGTAATTTAGACTTAATAAAGCAATATAGAAAAAAGCTAAAAAATCAGAGATTACTAATATTGAAAAGATACCATTATCTAGCTATTGCTCGGCATGCATTGCAATGCCTCATTCAGTTTTGTTTTGTAATATGTTTGAAGTAGTTACACATATGCAAATCTTCTATCCATTTCTCTAAATGTATATTTATCTCTATCTACATCCATATACATCTATGTATCTCTCTATCTCTATTTATCTCTTTATATCTACATATATACATATTAGTGATGGTTCGAATCCCATTTTTCTCGAATCTGAATCTTGAATCCGAATCCCAAACAGTACCTCGAATCCACCCCTCGAATCCGAATCCAGTTTTCAAGAGTTAATTATAAAATAATTTATAAGTTAAGAGAAAAAATTAAACATTATGCAGAATTATTTAACCCTTTAAATTTTTATTTAAAAAAGCAAATATTTTGACACGGTCTGGATCAAGACGATTCCGTTTTTGGTCACAATATGTTTCCTGCAGTGCTGAACAAACGTTCAGAGAACACTGTCGTAGGTGGTGAACAAAAATATTTTTTGGACAGTTTATGTAGCCTGGGTGAACACGCAGACTGAGTTTTCCAGTATTTGAGAATGTTTATTTCTGGGTTAACTGTAGGATCACGTAATAATCTGGTCACAACATCAATTGCTGTAGAATCCGACTTTGAGTACAGTGATTCATGTATCCACAGAAATTGGAACACGAAATTCAACATCCGACGGAACAATATTTTGTAGTTACCAACTTGACATTTGTTTAAAGTCCCAAACGAAGGTAAACGCTTTCCTGAAATATTTAATGCAAACTGAAAGGCGCCATCTTGGCTTCAATGGTTTTAGGCCATAAGAAATATTGTCGTGCGTCTTTTAAAATTAAGCCTCACTAAAGCATAGTGATTAACATGCCCAAAGTTAAAAGTGACGGGGTGTTTTCTCTAGTTTACCCATTAAAATTTTTTATATTGATATTAGTTATTTTTTATGTTGCTCAAAATGATTGGCTAACAAATTCATTGGTTGGCCATCATGGAATTCTCAGATAATAAATATTTTAACGTTGGTAGTCTACACAAACCAAACTTGGTCCTAAAAAAATTCATAAATAGAACGTGTATCAGAATATTTAAAATTGAATTGCAATTAAAATAATAATTGTATAATGTATTAATTTTTGTCATTCATTATTTCATTGTTATTACTACATGTGCGACCGTAACTTGTGATGAAAGTTGGCATTATTGTTGTATTACTAAGTAACAGATTTCTCAGTAAAGTTATTTAAAAAAAAACAAGATTCATATTTAGTCTAGATCCTAAATGTGCTTTATTTTATTTTTTAGCATACTCTGAGAATAAATATGTGATTGATGCCTTATTTAATGCCAATGTAGCGACAATGCAACCATGTTCATGAATATAAAGTAAGTTTCCCAAATCAGTACATGCTTCATAATTTTTTTTATATAATAACGAATTAAAAGTAAAATACAGTAGAACCTCGTTAATCCGTGATGCGCTAATTCGGGAATCGGATAATCCGGGACGATTTAAAAGAGAAGAAAAAAAAGAAGTAAAAATAGTCAGCGCTTAAAATTAACGTCACGCGGGGCCAGGTGGCAAACACTACAAGCCACCAAACTCTGCAACGCTGTTTGTACCGACCCTTTGTGTTGCCCCCCTTTCAGCTGTCACTTTTGTCACTCTTTAAACTTGAGGGGGATGTCCTGACTTCTGCTTCCCGTCTCCCTTTGTTTGTTTCCACCCGCCAACGCACGGCAGGCGCCTGGCGAGTGTCTGGCTGGCTGGCTGGCATTCGGCTGTACGAGGGGGAGGGGGGAGGGTGCAAGGTAAGCATGATCTTATCTTTCTCTCTTCGGCTGTTGTAAATGACCATGAACTAATGGCTAGGCAGTGCTGTATTTTTTTAAGCCGAGACACTAATCGAAGACGGCCGCCCCTTACCGTGAACGGCCTTAACCCAGCTGCACGCCGGTGTCCGAGAAGCTTGACAAGACCTTCCGGGCTTTTAATCGCTAGTCCGTGAAATTCGGTAATCGGTGATTATCTCGGTCCTGACCATCACGTATTAACGAGGTTCTACTGTACCTCAATAGGATGTGTTCCAAGGAAAACGTAAACAGGCCAAGAAAATTGTAAGCATTTAAGTTTTTAAAGTACTACATTTACATCAATATTTTTCCTCGAATCCCGAATCTTTTCCCTCGAATTTCGAATCTTTCGAACACTAGAGATTCGGTGGGATTCGAGGATTCGAGGATTCGACCGGCCCATCCCTAATACATATATACCTCCCACTATCTCTATCTCTTCTATATATTAATCTCTCTATAGCTCTATACATCTATATATCTCTTTATCTTACCCATTTCATTCTCTATACCTCGCTCTATCTCAATTTAGCTCTCTGTCTCTCTCTATCTTTCTCTATATAAATATAACTCTATCTTTGTCTCTCTTTTATATTTAAATAAATTGTGTCATGCGTGCGCACTTATACAACAAAAACAGACGAATTGAGCTATATAATATGAAATAAACACATTTTTTGAAACGATTCATGCTCCAACTATTGAAAAATAGTTATACTGTCTCAGAAACTTTCACAGGCATGCGCATAACAACTCACCAAAATTTCATCGCAATCGGATGAATGGTGTAGGAACGCATACGGCACAAACAAACTAAAATTAAAGACATGACAAACGCATCAAACGAACGTGCGTTTAAAAATCAAGGCAACTCTATCTATTGACGAAGTTAAGAACAAAACTGTTATTAGCGCCTTTATTTTTCTAGCCACTGCGAGCTCCACTTAGCGGGTTGGTCTCACCAAGGAGAAAAATATTAATTTGCCAGACCTTACTATGTGTATGATCGTGTGTCAGACACAGAGAAATGACACTCACTCACTATGTATTTGTATGTCTATGACCTATGATTTTTTTCTGTTATAAAATGAAATTATCACTTTTTCACTCCCTTAGGAATGGAATTTCATATTAATAGTGTGTCTATGTGTTAATCCAGGTTATAAGCTAGCTGTAGGCCAAATTTCATTCAAATCCATTCAGTAGTTTTTACGTGAAAGAGTAACCAACATCCATCCATCCATCCATGCTTACAAACTTTCGCGTTTATAATATTAGTACGATACATGTGGGCGCATAATGAAAATAAGCATTTCACAAAAATATAAAGTTCCTACCACTCTTAACACAAATTTCAAGGTGCTAAAATTTGAACATATTACACAGGTTCTTATACGTTACAGATAATAGTTTTTAAAACCAGTATTACAATTAACATTTTCACAGAGGTCATATTGCCACTTTGATTTTTTCAAATAAATTACATTAATTTTTTTTTAAAAGAAAGTAATGTAACTATTTTTTGAAAAGTCGGAAGAAAAACCAAATGATTCCCAGCACTTAATTTTTAAAATTTTTCAGAACAATAAATTTTAAAAATGCTTGCAGAGTCAAAAGCGAGGTCAGTATTTTACAATCTGCCATGCACAAAAAGTTATAAAATGTTTTTGAAGCTTACAGCACAAAGAATGAAGATGTCGGCAAACAAACACGTACCTGGTAAAAATGTAACGGTACTTCGGAATAGTTATCTATACGTATCGGGGGAGGAATGCTGTCTGCGTCTGTGAAAACAATGAAGTACGTGGCTCCCTGCAGAACTATTTCCACTCGCAAGAAATACATCCGACCACTTCCGTCCCTGAAACCAGAAAATACACACGTAGAGCATAAACATTTGGGATGGGCCAGTCAAATCCATAAAAAAGGGTGTTCACCCAAATCTTTAATAAAATTTCCCTGACTCTTCCCTGACTTTCAGTGACCAAAATTTCCAAATTCCGAAAATTAATAGTTTAATTATTTTGCAATCTTCTGAAATACATTAACTCCAGCCTCCACCATCCCATAGCTGGCCCAGTTCATACATAAACTTGCATACACCATTTTATATTGTGCATGTATATATGTACTAAATCAGAATATATTTAAAAAATGCTTTCACAGTTAGGGTGATCGTAGACTGGAGCATGATGTTTCCATCACAATTTACTATAACTGGGGATTTTTCATTATTTTTCCCAGTTTTAAATTGACTTTCGTGACCAATTTAAGCTTCCCCGACTTTTCCCTGATTTTCTCAAACTTTACAGAACTCGGAAATACCATAAAATCTTTAGTATTCAAAAAAACTCATATTTGAGGGAAAAAGATTGGAAGTATATATATTTGGGGACGAGAAAATCAGAAATTTAAATACTAGCACTCGCGTAGTTGACAAGGACTAAGTACTATACTTATCACTACAGAAACTATCAAAGAAATGTTTCTACCTGCCACTATCTACAATGCTATGGGAATGTTAACTTAGTACTTCAGGAAATATGTTTGACAATTATATATATATATATATATATATTTTTAAATTTTATGGGATGAATGTTTTTTTTAAACCTATTTCTGAAATTTTGCAGATATATTATTTTATTCCTAAAACACTTAACAACTACATTCATATTCAAGTAGTACATTCTAAGGTACTTTTGTGATTCAAATTTGAGATTATGATTCAACCCAACACTTATAAGCTTTACTCTTAAGCTCATCAGACCCTTAAACTGAACTACACAGATGTTACTATTACATTCTATTAAATCTGAATTTAATTGCAATTTTTACATTAAACTGAACACAAACTAACTAGAGTCCACAAACAACTTCAAAAAACCTACAAAGTAATATACGTATACTGAATAAAATTTAAAAATAACAAGTAGAAAATCTTACAAAACACTTTTGGAAAATATATATCATCCTAAGATAAGTATAAATAAAAAAAATTATATCTTCTTTTAATGTTTATTACTGTTGGCAGTTTTCTGCTTCAGAAAACAATGTTTTGGTTCCATGTTATTAAGTAAATCAAATTTAATCTTAATTATTGTAGCTTACAGTTCATGGACTTCAAAATTTTTCACAGACTTAAAAATTTGACAAAGTATTCAGAGCCACGCAAGCATTCACTCATCCCACTTGAAAAGCCATTTAGAAAAAAAAAGTTTCATATTTAACATCTTAGTGACAAAAAAATTATTTAAATGCTCATCTACATGAGAACCAGCTTAACTTCAATCAAGACGAATAAATGAAATCGAAGAGCCTATGATTTTCAAATTGTTACTTATCAGTTCATAAGACTGGTTGATGCGTACCTCACTATGATGTGACGGGAATCGTTAGCATTGATGACGAATCCGCCGGACCAAAGGCAGCCGGGAACGTCGACCAGGCGAAGACACAGTTGCTGGTCCTTGTCGATGCGCGGCCAATGGAACGCCAAGCAGCAGCCCGGCACGGCCGTCAGGAACGTGGCTTGTGCTCCGGGGTCCGTCTAGCACAGAGAGCAACCACGAGCTTCTTCCTCCGCCTGCCGTGGATACACATTGTCAAACTCCAAGCTTGACTCGACTGTCAATCATATCAGCCTGCGCAGTCAGGTGAGAAAATCTTAAGACTGAAATTACAGGTTATTCAAATAGAGTAATACTTTCCTTAAACTAAAGTCACGTCAATGCAATAGCCTACTGGACCTAATTGTGTAATCTAAGCATTAGCAAAATATTTTTAAACAAACAATATATATATATATATATAAATCCCTGATAAGGATAGTGATCCATGCTATACTAATACGTACAAATATATAATATACATAATAATATATAAATATACATAACTATAAAATAAACATTTAATATATAAAAATATTATTTAATAATTTTTGGCAATGCGGCCATTTTGTGCATTTTTTTTACATGTGCGGATTTTAATGGTAAACGTATATTCCTCCTTCAAATTTAATTACAGTTGAGCACCCCTCAACCGGAATCATTGGGAGGAGGTCTATTCCGGTTATGTGAAAATTCCGGGTAAGGGGAGTTGCAGTAGGGCCGGCCTCCGGGCCGGATGAATGACCTTCATTCAAGCAAGCTGGCAGGCACGTGTTTATTATCTCTGTGGGTGGGTGCGTGCGTGAGCGAAGAGGAGGGTGAAGAGGGTTCGGGGGAGGTAGTAGGACTACAGCTGCAGTGTTGTGTTACTTCTGTGCTGACGTGCTAGTGATTCACACTTCCTGGAGAGTGTAAAGTCACTGCCACGCACAGTTTACATTTCACATACACAAGAATAACACTTCAATCATCTCGTTTAAAAACACAGAGATAGAGAAATACTGGTAAATGTAGACTGTTTAACCATATATTAATGTATAAATATGTACCTAATACATATTTGTACACTAAATTATTGTCTACAAACTGAAAGCATCACACGTTGGAAGTAAATGTTACTGGCTATCACGTGTGTCAGCGTGTGTACTCTCGGGCCGGCCGCAATTTACCGTTTACTTGACATAGTGAAACAATAAAACTACTTATAGCATAAACAGAGGGGCGCGGACTGACCAGCGTGGTGGCGAAGCAGCGCTGGGCGAACTGCAGCTGGTAGCTGCAGCGGTTGTGCAGCTGGTGCTTGGGCGACAGGGTGACGATGTTGGTGCCCCTGTAGCGGCCGCGGCCCGGGCGCACGTCCACGCCCACCTCGTACATGACGTCGGGCCGGGAGTCCCGCAGCGACACCCGCAGGCGACGCACCTGCACCCCCTTCTGCAGGTGGAACTGCTGGCAGAACTGCCAACACCCACCACGGACACCACTTACATGCAGCCTTCTTCCCTCTCACTCACTACACCAAACATGGCAGTGCATTTTCTTAAACCACGGAAATTATCAGTTTTGAAACTTGTTGTGTAAATCAAACTGATTATATACATAAAAATATTCAAAATTAGTATTTTATTAATTTTGAAGTCATCAACGTAGATTATTTGTTACACATAAAAACCATACAGTATTTATCCGCGTGTTGGTCGCAAGTTCAATGCCGATTTTTCGTTTCATAAAATGTACTGCCACCCTCATGGGAATTTTTTTCTTTCCCAGGCCACAAAATGTCTGTGGGTAGCCCTACAAGCAATAGGCTTCTGTAAATCCTTTTTTTTATTTGAATCAAGTATGAAAATATTTACCTATATTCAATATTTTCGAAATGTAATTTAGACATACATAAAACCTTTTTCCACTTCACAGGAATTCAAGAATAATTTATAAAACATACATTACTATTTAAAAATAAAAATAAAGAAATATATGTGGAACCATAACAGAGTGGTGTTAAATGCAAGAAACTATAAAATCCTGGCAATGAATTTTCTTAAACAAGTATAATTTTAAGTTTGAAAATGTTTTCTTGTTCTGATTCCATACAAAATAACAGATTGTTTTGTATGAACAATTAAATTTTAATCAAAGATTATTTTTTATATAAACAGCATGTATATATAATGTTGCACAAAACAAATCCATATATCTCAACAAATGAAATGCACTCGCCGCAAAGGTAGCGGAAAAATTGCTCACGTATATTTTGAAGTAATAACTTGTTCCCGCATTTAAACTTGAACATTGTGTGGGGAAACGGAAGTACCAGCCATATCACTGTGGAAAGCAATTCCTGGAAGAACAGTGTGTGTTGTGTACGAGTCCACGCGCCCAAGGGCGAAAGCAGATCTGCTATGCCTTTCAAGACATCGCTGCATTCAATGTCGTCCACAACCCAGGTTTATGGCATACGTCTTGGGAGACATGCGTTTCTTCACCGGTGACCTAAACTCAAGGAAGTGGACCTGTCCGAGAGGGGGTGTCGTGGTTTAAAACCAGGCACGGTCAGCTGAAGTAGTGTCCCATTCTACCGTGGGTGGCTCACCAGCTGGAAACAAATTTTGATACAAGAATAGTCTTATGTTTCTCGAACGTGAGTGAATTAGTAATTTCTGTTGTATATTTTTGGCCAAAAACTTCAGCGCTTAAACAAACATCACCCCTTCTCAAAATGACAGGGTTAATGACTCAGACAGACAAGATTTTATGCCATTCGTATGCTTTAGTGTATGTCCCGGGTCGAGCAATTATTTGAAGGAAACTATTTTAATTTATTAATTTTTTAGAATTTTTTAAATACAAATCTAAAGTGTACTGTGTAACTTTTGTAGCAGCCTGAATATTATTTGTTTTGTAACATGTTAGTGTTGGAGTATGGATTAGCGAAAGGCTATGTACCCTCTTTTATCGCATAATCGTCGCACCCATATTTTAGGCCGTCAAAATTGGGGTAAAAAAACTTTCTCGCGTAAACTCGCATGATGTTTTTGGTCCCGCAAGTAGATGCCGAGCGCTTTGTGTAGGTATCTTTTCCATATAAAACTATATATTTTAAAGTAGAAATGTAATATTTATTCGGTCATTACCACTTAATTAATTAACCGAAAAATAGGGGTGTGCGGGATCCCGACGCTTCGGGAAAAAAGTCGGGAAAAAAGTCGGGAAAATAGGCTTCCTGAAATGCCGGGCGGGAATTTTTCGGGAAATTTTTTAAAAATTTACAAATGTTTACTAATCATGTGAAAATGTTTTCTATCAATTCAAACTGTTTTTACAACAATATTATTTATGGATTCGTATATTTTTGAAGGGTTTCCGTACTATTTAAACGCAAAACATCTTTTAAAGGTATGCCGATCGTAGCGACAGCTATGGTGTGCAGTGAATTATGATAATCGTTTACAAATATCCAATTGGAATATAAAAAACGTAGATGGAGTACCGTAAATATTGTATGCGTTCATAAATATATTTCTTCAATGGTACAAATTTGCAAGATACGTGAATAGTCAGTTATATAACGTTATTTCCGTCACCATCGAATACTTAACCTAAAACCACTGTGTCACACACTTTGAAAAATATGAAATCACGTAGTTTTACACCACTGCTCACGAGTATCTAAACATCTATGATTTTGCTTTGGGAGAAAAAAATAGTTGTTTACTGTTTAGTTTGGCGGGCTTTGTCGGCTGACGTTACGTTATTAAGGCTTGTGTAAAGTATCTGTTCCTATATTAAAACAAACTAGCAACCTACAAATAATGGATGTCACAACCGATCAGCTTGTTACTTGTAAACCTAAAAGTGTTTGGATGTATTTTGAACGTCTGACAGTAAATCCCTGGAAAAGTGTGTCTCGTGTGAAAAAAGTTTTGAGATACGAGCATTGTAGCATGTCTGGCTATAAAAAAAGAATTTGAGGATGCTAAAAAATATGAAGTCGCCGCTGAAAAAAGGGCAAGTGAAGCAGACAAAAGAAATAGCAGCAAAAAAAAAAAACCAACTTTGCAAGAAACGTTTAAATAGCCATCTTCTCATATTATATTTAAAAATTTGCTTTTTTTTTTTAATTTTCCCGATCCCGTCCCGTTTCCTGCGGGAATAATTTATTTTTCCCGAAAATTTCCCGCAGTACAAAAACCTATTCCCGCACACCCCTACCGAAAAATACAAAGTTGTCTTGCGTGTAAATTTTATTATAAAGACTTTTTAAACGTTATTTACTTTATCTGATTGTCTGCGTCACCGCGGTGTAAGCATCTTTTTCATATAAAACAATGTATTTTTAAGTAGAAATCTAAAATTTAATTTCGGTCATTACCACTTATTTATTTAATCCACGGAAAAATACAAAGTTGTCTGACGTGTAAATTTTCTTATAAAGACTTTTTAAACATTATTTCCTTTATCTGAGTGTCTGCGTCGCCGCGGTGTAGGTATCTTCTCTACTATAATATTATAAAGCTGAAGAGTTTGTTTGTTTGTTTGTTTGTTTGTTTGTTTGAACGCGCTAATCTCAGGAACCACTGGTCCGATTTGAAAAATTCTTTCAGTGTTGGATAGTACATTTATCGAGGAAGGCTATAGGCTATATTATATTATCAATAACATTAGGGATCCTCACTATAAGTCCAATTTAGAATCAAATGCGTTGGAGGAGGTTAGATACAACATGCAGTACACGTACAAAGTGTGTGTTGACAATGCCGCAGGCGCTAGAAGTTTATTTCCTATTGCCTATTAACATTGTTTCCACGCACTAGATGCCTTATCATTCTTAATTTTCCCATACAACTAAAAAACACCCGAGTGATATTAACAACGAAGCAATCAGTACCCTCATAAGAGTTCAATTAGTATTTAAATACTTTTTATCACTTTAAATCGCAAACCTAAACTATTGTTTTTTTTCCCTCTCTCTGTGTTTAATTTGTTTTTTTATTGCCCTTTTCTCAAGTATATATATTTTACAGACTTGAAACTTCACAGTAATGTTTCTTATGTTACGCAGGATGACATTTTCCGAAAATTAGATCCCATGGGTGGTTAAAACCAGGCAACAGTGGGTACTTTGTCTGCATGAGAACAGGATTTTGCATTGTTCATGCCTTCTGCGTCTCCATGGCAACGGGCATCGCGCGGCAGTGGCGTACCCACAAGGAGGGGCATGTATAATGAGCGGCACAAGAGTGATCTGCCTGTAGACTGCCGTAGCGAAGTACGGGTACATCAGTTGTACATTGCGTGCACGAGTCGGGAAACCATCGGTGCTATTCATTTTCTCTCCGGTTCATTATACAGCATTGTAATAAATTTTAACTGAATTTTTTTTATTCACCATTACTGTAAATGGGAGATGTGGCTTAATTTTTTTCCATTAGTATAGCTGTGCGAAGCCGGGTCGGGCAGCTAGTTTTCATATATTTTAAAGTAGAAGTCTAAAATTTAATTTCGGTCATTACCACTTATTTATTTAATTAACGGAAATACGAAGTTGTGTGACATGTAAATTTTCTTTTAAAGACTTTTTAAACATTATTTCCTTTATCTGATTGTCTGCGTTGCCGCGGCGTACCGCTTATAAAAATGTAGCCAGCGCATCATTCATGTTTGGTTATGTTGCTTCCCGTATAGAGCGCGCACACATAGTCAAATATCAATATCTCGCCGATTGGATGCATCGCGCGCTGTCAACTGCCGAGTTAACAACATTTGATAGCCCGCATTTTTTCGTGGCAAGTATGTACTATGACACGTTAGTTCACGTCAGATTCAAGTGGCTTGCGTTCGCATTAGAGTTTTGGTTTATCTATTTAAATTTGAAGAAAGGTTTTTGTTTAATGAATTATTAATATAGATTGCTTAGCGTGCTCTTGTATACTCTCCCTTTTTTTAAATAAACGTACTTTCCATGAACGGGTTTTGTTTTTATGAATAACTTTACCTAAAAAAAATTTTTTCCCGCACAATCGTAGCACCCCTACTTTTCAAACTTGATTTTAGAATAAAATGTGAGACGATTATGCAAGAAAACACGGTAGTCATTAAGCTAATAACTTTGGGACTTTATTTACCAAATTGTCATCATATATTTTTAATGCATGTAAAATTGCAAAATAGAAAAAAATGTTTGCTGAAGTGATGTTTACAAATATAAGTTTATATGAACGTTAATTAGTGATGGGTCAATTACTGTTTTTCCCCGGTTCTCGGTTCGGTACCGGTTCTTAAAAATCGGTTCTCGGTTCTCGGTTCTGACTTTAAAATTAAAATAAGCATTATTCATACATTATTTATGAGGTGTTTCAAGTAATAAACTATTTATTGTTTCGGCTACAAAAAAGCACTGAAAAGCCTGTATCTAGACTTCCATCTTCAACAATTTATTGTTTATAACACTGAAAAATAATAATTTATTTGTATTGTTTTTTCCTCAATGTTTTTGTTGTATGCTTACAAATAAATGCATTGGCATAATGTTTCAGTCTTTAAAGAGGCTATCAAAACAAATTAAAAGGTTTAGTACAGTTTTCAAGAACAGAAAACACACCAACCTATTGCAAATGTAATACGTATGTATGTATTAGTGAAAAATAATTCTAAATAATATAGAGAACCCTTAATAAAACTAAAATTTACTATATTAATCTAGCAATTATCTCAAGAAAGCTACATACACCCTCCTTTAAAACATAGGAATAAAAAAAAATATTACAATAATGGAAATAAATTAAATTGATGGTGAACTTTCAAAGTATTAAAATAATAAATTGTCTACATCGAATTCAGTTTGTTTGCAGTCAAGTCAATTACTGCCACACTTCTGATGACATTTCTTACACAATTTGTACTGTTTTGCCGGAATAATTATACCTTACAAGTGTCAACAAGCATTTCGTTTGTCCAGTCAATAGTAAAATACATCTACCATCCATACACCACTTTGCAAAAAAAAAAAAAAACTTTTATCACGTGTCCGCGGGATCTTCATCAACGCTATTACCACTAAAAACAAAAACAGACGTGCCACTTTCAAAGCAATCCCACTTCCTAAAAGAGAAAGTTACTAGCAATTCCGCTAGATGGCTGCAGATGCAGTGAACTTACACTCCACAGCACTGCAGAAATAGCATAAAATGTTAGAATGCCGAAAATTATTACGGAAATATTTGAAATCAATCATCAATTCTATTAAACAAATATACTTTTGCACTTCTTATTGTTCTTTGTACACCAGTAACTCATACTTACGTGTCAACGACTCAATTAACTGCCTATTTTAAAAACCGTTCAAACAAACATGGCGTCTTTCTGTTCTCATCTTTCTGCTGCGGCACGATATACAGTTGCACACATCTATGAACTACTTCAATGGCACCTTCAACTGTTATGTTTTGATTGTAAAATGTACTTTGTTTACAGATGTGACGAGAACATTAAATATTTTCACGTGTAATTTATTTTATAGTTAGAGATGAATATTATTCCATAGAAGTCCAAAAAATTAATTCATATGTGAATTGGACGTGAGTTGAGCCATTTCATGCTGCAGTTAAGTTGTAGTGAAGGGGTGCCGGTACCGGTACCGACATTTTAGCTGCGGTTCTCGGTGCCGGTTAAAATTCTGAGAACCGTAGGAACCGAGAACCGAGAACCGAGAACCGGTACCGACCCAACCCTAATCTTAATTGTGTTTTTGAGGGCACCTACTTCAGGGAATAGCAATTTAGTGGAAAAAGGTTAAAAAAAAAAAAAAAAAATAAAATATTTTTTCAAATTTTGTGTAGGCCATTTCCAATGAGGTATCTAAATTGCAGTGGTTTTACCACAAGTGGGAAAGCTGTTAGATGACAGAGCTGTGGTGCACCGACCTGTGGTATTCCTTCCGAGTGCAGTCGGTTGCCGACACGCATGGTCAGGGTGGGGCTCGCCTCGTTGTCGCTGAAGGAGAAGAGCAGGGGCGCCACCATGCGGGCCAGCTCGTGCTCCTCGAACTGCCCGGCCGCCGTGTCCGGGACGCCCTCCTGCCGGAACACTAGCGGCAGTGCCGTCTTGTTCACGATCCAGAACGGAGCCGACACCGATATCTGCGGCACAATGTACACACTAAACTTTTAAAAATATTGACTTAATGAAGTTATAAAATAGGTACTAATTCTCTAATAAACACATACTCATTAAGAGTAAAGCTTTTACTACGATAGTTTTCTGTCATCGCTCTATCTGCGATACTTTTAATCTGAACTCGTACATCCGAAACAAGTACACATAGATAAAGCTCAATTGTTATCTGCATCCCATGCAGTTGTGATTACTGAAACGAAACATGCAGAAAATGGTTCAATCGGAAATGATGAAATAAGGAACAAAAAATATTAGTAATATGACAAATACCCATTTTCTCAGATTCTAATCCCATTAGTACCTCGAATCTACCCCTGTAACAAATATCTAAGTGTTCAGGAAATGTACAAGAAATGAAAAATGTAACTATATTGTCAAAACATTTGACCTTTTAATGTTTGTTTCACAGTTTCCAGAACCGATATGATTACAAATCAAATGTGTAGTAATTTAGGGAATAGTAATAAGATAAATATGATAAAAAAAAGACCTAGTAAAAGTAAACTCCAAATTTGTCAGTGTTGGATTTTTTAATTTTCTCAGAATCTTATTTGTGGAATCTGAAGTCTTTAAAGAGATTCATGGGTCTGAGGATTTTGCCCATTTCTATTCCTAATATTTTCATGTTCAGTACATATGTATACAATTTCTTTTTGAATCAAAAATGTTCCCTGGGATCTAAGCACACATTTTTAAAGTATTGTCGGTAGTGGCACATACAAAATATTTCTAGATAGCTTCTTTAGAGATAAATAAGGTATTCCTTCTTAACTAAATATGAGCTAGTATTTATTTTTCCTGAATTTTTCTTCCTCAAATATATTTCTTCATATTTTTTCCCTCAAATAATGAATCTTTCAAATACAGTAGATTTAATGGAATTTGATAGGCACATCTTTATAAAAAAATAATTTAGAACCAAATCTATTTAAAAGTGGTTCAGAGTCCAATAAATTTTTAATGGTCTGTCCATGTTGTCTTAAAAATTAATTTAAATAAAACTAATACCTGTACATAAAATTTAAGAAACAGTATTTTTTTTTCCTCACAATACCCATTTCTTTAATCTGCCAAAGCAGCTTTGAATATTCCATGCAAATGTGGTGCAACAAGTCTGCAGTGCTATAAAATTTAGGATGAGGACAAAGTTTAAGATTTCTGGAGAGACCAAATATTCATATAATAAAAAAAATAACATTAAAATTACATGTTTAAGAATTAAGTTGACCTTGTCTAAATTCAGAGAAACTTGACACTAAAAAAAAAATTAAGAAACCATTAAAAAATATTTAAACCACATATGAAAAACTTACAAATGTTTACAATGTACAACCATGGGACAAAATTAAAAAGAAAAGTGCAAAAATATTGTGATGTGAATTAGGTGAATTTACACTATCAGAATGGCAAGAAAAAACAGCTTGTGAGGATTCCAGCGCCAAACGGACATGACACTGCGGGGAGAGGAAGAAAACTAAAATGGTGGACGTCGCTCGGCTCATTACAGTGCAAGGATCACCGATAATCAGACATGGCCTAGTAGGAATGCAGGTATTACAGACAGTGATATAAGTTCCAGTGATAAGCCTGCGGACATAATTCCTCTGCTGAGTGTCTGGCCTCCAATGTCGTCCACCATGCATCATCAGAAGAGTTGTCGGTGCTCGAGTAGCGAAAAGCAAGACGGGCGATGAGTAATATCCCCATCAAAAAGACGTTTACCAACAAGTTCAAGCTTGAATGTATTTGTGAAGTTCATTCGGCGTGTTTGTTTATTATTGTCATGTCGGGTTATAGTGATTATTATAAAATTGTAATCATGTTGGTTATAGAAAAAGGAAAAAAAATTATACTACGAATATACTTATAATACTATTATAATATTTCTTTGATTTATTGTTATTAATATATTTTGAAACTGTAACAGAAACAAGACTAATGATGTAAATTACACAATTACCAGGGGCGCAACAACTAAATTTCCAAAGGGGGGGCAATATTAGGGATGGTCGGGTACCCGAAATTTCGGGCAGTGTTTCGGGTATCAAGTATACCCGAAATTCCGGGCGGGTATTTCAGTGCCCGAAAATATCGGGCACCTTGGAAAACGGCAATACCGCACGGCGCAAGTAAACAAAGCTTTTTTTTTTGGAACGCGCGGCAGCTGCAGGAACATGCCACGCCGCCGCCGTCCCGGCACCAGCCGGTGAAGTGAGTGTGCGTGAGAGATAAGATAAAGAAGGTGCCCGGTCAGCAAGTGTGTTTGTGGGAGGGGGAGACATATAAGAGAGCGAGCCCTGCAGCAAGCGGAAGTGGTCAAGGTCAACATTGACCGTTACTCTCACTGGCTGACTAACGATGCAGCTGGTCGCCCCCCTCTCTCTCTCTCTCTCTCTCTCACACACACACACACACACACGCGCGCACGCACAGCGGATGCTCACTGCTCAATCAGGGATGTTAGACGTACCAACTTGTTGGTACACATACCATTTTTCAGGGTCTTGTACCATGTACCAAGTAGAAATTGTGCTGGTATGCAGAAATACCAACTTTGAACATCGACCATGCGCGATGCGCCATGAATTAACAATTAACATTAGGCATGGACGAATAATTCGAATAGTTGCGTTTTAATAATTCCATCTGTATACTAATAATAAAACGGCATTTTAAGAGAAATTTTTAAGTGCTAATTTAATTGAAAGTATTCAATTTCAGAAGCTAGTTCTCTATAAATTGATCACAGCGCCATGCCGCATTGCCATCATGGCGTCATCAAGTGTGTAGCCTTTTATGTTTCCATAGTATATATAGTATTAAAGCAGTTTATATAAATATTATATATATATATATATATATATATATATATATATATATATAAAATCTATGAAACAAAATCTACTGAATCTTTGTCAGTGTAAGATCTTGGAGTGTACCAGTTTTTTTTTTTCAGATACCAGCTTTTAGTGACATCTGTACCAGGTCCGTTGAGCCACTGTCTAACATCCCTGTGCTCAATAGTCACAAACCACAAAGTAGTGTTCAAGGCCGGTGGAGCTGCTTGCTGTGCGCGAGAAGGATTATAAGCTGACTTTAATTACACACATTGTAGTTGCGTTGCATTTGCATAAAGTGGTTGTGAATTGTTTCTATTTAATTCATGTCATTATTTTACCAAAATGGATACCAGTGGAAGTGTAGGTCAATCAGCAGTGACAATGAACCTTCAAGCAGCTACCCAAACACAATTTAGTAGGGATGGGATTTTCGAATCTTGGATTCGTCGAATATACCGAATCCTATGGATTCGAGGATTCGTAGGATCCGAGGTGGGATTCGAGGTGGGATTCGAGGTGGGTTTTTAAGAGATTTAGGTAGTAATTGAAAATTGTAGTGCTGGGCGAAGTTTGGAAATTTCGAACCGAACCGAATCCTTACGTTCGGTTCGAAACCTCTTAAAATATATTCGAAAAACCGAACGTTCGTTTATAAAAAAATTACGTTTTTATAATTTTCTAACCCCCATTTGAGACCATTCACAAAACAGCACAACAAAATTCCATTACTTGTAATATTCCGACTTTTATCGCATAATCGTCGCCTCAACAGTTTCAAGCGCAGACAAAATAATAATAAAAAAAATTATTAATCGTCGCATAAATCTCATTCTCATAGCATTTTTTCATATAGGCGCGCTTTGATTTTTGTTTACTTTAGAGAATTTTGTATGCATTTCTCGTACTACGTAATATAAACTATCGTACAAATGCCAAAGGTATTGTATATTATACCTTTAACTATAGTGCGTGTACGAGAAGTGTTGTAAAATCACCAAAGATTGCGTACCCCATACGTTAAACTAAAGCGCATGTACGAGAACTCTCGTATTTCGGCAAAACTAACGTGATCAAGTTAACACAAGACAAATGCGGTAGGAAATGATTATGTAAATCACGTATTTTAAATTACTGGAATGTATTTATTTTCTTTGGCCTTTTTGGTTATAACAGTCAGGTACTGAAAATATTAATTTAATCTTGTCTATTAAAAGTACTGGTCCAGTAAATTTTTCAGTACGGTACTAAGTTGACTAGCGTAGTCGCGGCAGCCATCATTATTTCTCGTGTTTTCTTTTTTCCGACGCAAATTTTTATAACCACACTGACTTACGTTACGTTTACAATATTATTGTTCTTGAGGTGATTTGCGATGAGCAGGCTTACGTCGTTAAAGTTTTCCAAATGGAGAAAAGATAATGACGACCCAGATGACCCAGAACCACCCCAAAAAATGTTTAAAGTTTCTTCTGACGAGCAGCATTCTTCCAAGAAAACAGCAACTGCAGTCAGCGGGTTTTGTAATGTAGATTGGTAACTTAATTCACATTCGACTTTTTTTTAATGTCCTATTAAAAAGTTTTACTTTTTAAAAATGTTAGGTTATGTCTACCACAAAAATATGTTGTGTGGCCTTATGCTGAATGTTCGTCATCTTTATAATCTTATATTTTTTTTTTTAATGAAGGTTAGTGTACACTGAAAAAGAAAGATAGTCTTTTTGAAATTTAGATGGATCTTCTTCATGAATTAAAAGTATGTATATATATACATATAAAGAAATTAAATGCGAAATGATTTTCTTTAAACTGTTTTCTTTCCTTCATTATTTATTGCATAAACTTTACTTATAAAATGTTTTGCAATGTTTTAATAAAGCTAAGCTATATAATGTCTTAATTTTACATATGGCTGGAGAACCTTTCTTTCACACCATTCAGTTAAAGACAGAAATGTTGGTCGGTTCATTTTAATTCAAAACAATTATTTCTGTATGAGGTTCGGTTCAAAATTTTTTTGCTATGGTTCGTTTCAGTTCGGTTCGAAACCAGAGAACTGAGGTTCGCCCAGCTCTAGAAAATTGTATACCTAAACTGTATTATAAAGGTAACGGAAATAGCACAAACATAAGATAAACTACGCTGCATTTTGTCAATTAGCATAACTACTCGATCATTTCCAACCTTCAATAATATAACATTGCAGAAAAAAAATACTTTTTTTAAATGGTGTCTGTTATACAAACGTATTTTATTGAAAACATAGGAAGGATTAATTTAACAGAGAATTAGACAGATGCAAACTTACGTGTGTGGTTTTTGAGGTTATTTGTCTCTATTTTATATCAGGTGTATACACTAAGCACTTATTTTACAATTTTATAAATACACATGATTTTTTTTAATACATAGGCCTATGTAATTTTTTAAAATAAATGTGTGATTTTTTTTTAATAACATGTGGTGAAGTTTCGTGTGGGACTGGGATTCGAGATTCGATGACAAACACTGAGGATTCGAACAAGGATTCGGATTCGACCAAAATGTGGATTCGTCCCATCCCTACAATTTAGTTAATAAGCACTTTATTTCCAAGATTAATATGCACTCTATTTTTTAGTTTAATGTTTAACTTTCATATCAGTGCGGTATAGTAAATAAATAAAAACAGTTCAGGTTTGTCAATGCAAACTTAAGTACGACTATTTTATGTTCAAAATTTATTTCATTAACTGATTTTGATGCCCGACCGAGATTGCCTGAGCCCGAAAATTTTGGACAGTTACCCGCCCGAGCCCGCCCGAAGTCAAATTTCTCTGCCCGACCATGCCTAGGCAATATACCCTTTAAAAAGAATCATCAATCCCCCCTATTGAAGCGGGGGGCCGGGGGTCTTCCCCCGGGAAAATTTGTATTTCAAGGTGGAAAATGGTGCTATTTAAGCAGTTTTATAATCTAAAAATTGATTCCACAGCACTTTTTTTGCCCCCGTTTGCCCCCACTTGAAGGCCCCCGACAGTTACAGTGCGCGGACCTTGATGCCGGCGCCCTGGGCGACGGCGACGCGGCACTGCAGGAGCAGGCTGCGCCCCACGGCGTCGTGCAGCCGCAGCACGGCCTGGCAGCCGGCCGCGCCCGGCGGCACCAGCAGGCAGCCCGCCTGCGGGAAGCTCTCCAGCCGGAAGCTCAGCTCCACCGCGGTCTCCGGGTCCACCTGGGCAGCCCCACACACGCCTCACAGCTGCTTGGGTGAATTGCTGTGATCTACGTCGGTTTACCCTCAAATGTTGAACAAGTTCTTTAATGGGGGGTATCGAAAGTTTAGGTTTTTAAGCTTTAAATGTTCTCACTTGAGATTTCCTTCCAGATCATTGTCTTACAACCTAGATTATTAATATTAATATTAATATTATTATTTGGAAGTTTTAAGGCGTTTGCGAGAGGTTGTGCGGAGGAAACTCCCGGAACTTTGACGATCAGGTGGCTGGTTCCTTTATCACAACACCCCTACGCACACGGCCTTACGAGTGAACCACTATTTGGCCTCTCAGAAGTGGTCTGTCGTTCCCCACCCTCCGTATTCGCTAGACCTGGCCCCAAGCAAATTTTTCCTGTTCCCGAGAATGAAGAAAAGTCTAAAAGGGATGCGTTTTTATGATGTGGATGCGGTAAAAACAGCATCGCAAAGGGCACTGGAGGATGTCAAAAATGAAGAGTTCCAGAGGTGCTTCAAACAGTGGGGACAAAGACTTGACAAGTGCATCACATTTAATAGAGAGTACTTTGAAGGTGACTGAAGGAAATTTGTAAAAAAGCAATTAATTAATTATGAAAAAAAATCTGTGTTTTCTACTTCAGTATGTTTTTTCTCTTCAATATTCTTTTGTAACACATGAAAAGGCAAAATGCTAAAAAGTGCTTATTCTTTATTTTTTAAATTTTAAAAAAGACTACATTTCCAATTAAAAATGCTAAATGAAATGATTTAAAATGCTATAAATCAGCATCCCTACTAACGATACATACAAATAAAATTAATTTGGGGCTGCTATAGAATAATTAGTGCTTTAGCTTGGCTTGTTGATTTTTTTTCTGTTGTTCTATTTCATATTATTATTGCTATCTTTTCATATTTTGTATCTATTTGCCTGTACTTGTGTTGTCTCATTTTGAATTGTTTTGTTATCTGTGTGTCTGGTGTGCTGTAGTCCCTGCTGGTGTCAGTTGGCTATCTGCTGGTAGTGCCTGCCTGTCTGCAGGTGGTGCCTACATGGGTCTGACACTTGACGCCTGCAGGGACTTCAATTGGCCTTGTACATGGAGCTGTTGGTGAGCTGCGAGCGCGCCCCACCTGGTGGAGGCTGGCGGCCGTGCCGGGCCTGACACGGCCGCTCTGCCCGCCGAGCTCCTTCACGGCGTAGTGCAGCTCGCAGGGCAGGAGGTTGGTCACACTGATCGGCGGCAGCAGGGTGATGGTGTGGGCCGGCTGCAGCAGCAGCGTGCCGCCCTTCTGGTGCGAGATGCGGTCTGGCGGGTAGTTCTCCCGCCTGATGGCCGTGCAGAACCTGCCCTCAACATCAACCCACATGGTCAGTTTTTACAAAAATTGCTTTTATAAAAACATTTTGGTCATTTACCGGAAAACAATCCAACATTTTATAATTTCACGGAAACACAAATAATTTTATAATTAGTTTTAAACAAACATAACTGTTTTGTCTAGAGACGTACGAGACTGTAAAATCCAGATAGAAGACACAATTAATGACGATGCACTTGCAAACAACTCAATTGGCAGCAAGCGTGCACGATAGCACAACTTAACTCCATGATGGTTGCTTCGTTGCCGGAAGCTGAAGGGCTACCCACCTCGGCAGGCAGCCAACTTGAAAAACTTGGCGCTGCTAGCAAGCAGCGCGAGAAGTTCAAAATTCAAATGTTTCAAACACTATACACTAAATTATACACAATATTTACAAGTCCAAACATTACCGCCTGCCTTGAAATGTCCCATTTCAACAATCGTACGGTAGCGGGCAGAGCTTCACCACAGGACGCTACAAAGTTCCACTAGAAGTCCGGATAGTAGCCACTCTGGCAACACCATCTTTCCCAGGATAGATCTACGATGCGCCCCAAGCGCCACTGTAGAGGTGGGAGTCTGTCTTCCTTCAGGAACACAAGTTGGTTGGCAGTGAGACTTACTCCCTGCTCATTCCATTTCTGCCGCTGCTGGAGCGTGTGTAAGTAATCACTGTGCCAACGATGCCAAAAGTCCTGTTGGAGGCGTTCCACAAGTTGGCAACGTTGAAGGCGGTTTAGCCGTACATCCCTCAAGTTAGGCTCTGGTAATGTGACCAGCTGCTCCAGGGTTAAGAAATGGCCAGGGGTTAGAGCACTGATGTCATTGGGATCAGAGCTCAAAGAGCACAGGGGTCTCGAGTTCAACATAGCTTCCACCTGCACTAGAAGGGTGTAAAGCTCTTCAAATGTGAGCACTTGTTCACCAATAACTTTACTTAAGTGAGTCTTGAATTACTTTACCCCGGCCTCCCACAAACCACCAAAATGGGGAGCAGCAGGAGGGTTGAAGTGCCACATGACACCGAGCTGAGACAATGCATCAGTGACAGCCTGCTGGTGTGGTGCCGACGACAGAAGTTGCTGAAGTTCCTTAAGACGATTGTGAGTTCCGACAAAGTTGACCCCACAATCACTGTAGATATCAGATGTTTTCCCATGCCTGGCAAGAAAACATTTGTAGGCTCCAATAAAGGTCTCAGTGGACAGGTCTGAAGGACAGGTCTGCATGAACGGCCTTTGTCGCACAGCAGACGAAAATACAAAGGTAAGCCTTCAAAACCTTTGCCCCACAGACCCGACCAAGTTTAACCATAAAAGGACCAGTATAGTCAACTCCTACCTAGGCAAATGGTTTAACCTGTTGCACTTTCATAGCGGGAAGATCGCCCATGAGAGGTGCGCTTGCTACTGGTCTTTGCTTGAAACATGGAACACAGTGATGCAAGCTGCGAGAGATGGCATTCTTATCTGCAAGAATCCAGAATTGTTCTCTAAGAATTCCTCTAAAAGTCTGAACTCCAGGATATTTCTTTTTATGATAGTAGTTAATAATGAGATCAGTCAAATGGTGAGATTTTGGAAGCAGCACCGGGTGCTTCTGCTCAAAAGGAACACTGGAGTGAGCTAAACGACCAACTACCCTTATCAGGCCACTGTCATCAAGAAAGGGTACTAGTTTGCGAATCTAAGGGGAAATGCACTGTCCCTTCTTCAGAGCACTTATATCCTCTTTGAAATGAAGTGATTGTACCCAGAAGAGCCAAAAATGTAAAGCCGTATTCAGCTCATCTGGAGACATATTGTCAGACTTGCGCTCTTTCAGTGACACGCGACAATTGTGGGCAAAGCGCAATAAACAGCACGTGACACGCAGAAGCCTGGTTAGTCGACTGAATCACACTGCCAACTGGCCAAGATCATCAGAGGACGTTACAGTGTTCAAGGTGACAGTCTTCTTTTCCATCACGGCGGGATCCACTTCCACTGCATCTGGTGACTGGGAAGGCCACTGTCCAGGTGACTCTATTAACCACGGTGGACCAGTCCACCACAAGTGATGATCCAATAGTTGAAGAGGGAAGAGACCACGAGAGGCACTGTCAGCAGGATTGAACTCAGACGGTACGTGTTTCCACCAACTGGGACGGGTAAGCTCTTGGAGTTCGCTTACCCAGTTAGCTACAAAAGTCTTCAACTGATGAGGAGATAAGTTAATCCATGCTAAAACCACTTGTGAGTCTGTCCAGGCTGTGATGGAAGATACGGGCAAAACTTATTGCTAAGTCTCAATCACATGGTTAAGCACACAAGCCAACAGTAGTGTTCCACAAAGCTCCAGACGAGGTAAGGTTTGGCTTTTGACTGGTGCAACCTTGGATTTACTTATCAGCAAACGAATGATGGTTTGACCATACGGGCACACTATGCGCAGGTACACCACGGCTGCGTAAGCAATCTCAGAACTATCACAGAAACCATGCAGTTGATAGGTAGAGCCTTCTGGACCCTTAATGAACCGAGCGACAGCAATGGAGGACAACCGAGGGAGCTACCGGCTAAAATGATCCCACTGAGAAACAAGATCAGGGGGGAGGTGATCATCGCAGTCAATGGACCGCACCCACAACAGTTGCAATAGATGCTTTGCAAACATTAACAGTGGAGTAAGCCATCCTAGTGGATCAAATATTCTGGCTACATTGGCAAGGATGCTCCTCTTCGTAACAAGACTCGAGTGGCCTCGGATTACACAGGAGAAGGTGTCCGAGACTGGGTTCCATTGAAGTCCTAAGACCTTGACCACAACTTGACTCTCAGGATCCAGATCAAATGATTGGGGCATATCAACATCTTCAGGCGGAAGCCAGTCTATGAGCGCTGAATGGTTGCTCATGAACTTCCTCAACTTGAAGCCTCCTTTGGCAAGAAGAGCTTGAAGGTCCTTTTGGATGGCCAGAGCAGATTCAAGAGAGTGAGAACCGGTAACCACATCATCGACATACACATCGGATTGCAAAACTCTTGAGGCTTCTGGAAAGTGGTCTTTCTCATTGACCGCCAGTTGTTGAAGAGTTCGAAGGGCCAAAAACAGAGCTGAGGAGATGCCATACCTCACCGTCTTCAATCGATAATCCTGCACAGGTTCCGAATCACAGAAGTGCCATAACGGTACATTTGTTTAACATTTGCCGTAAACACAAAGGCATGTAGCCGAAAGTTCAACAGTAGGTCAAAAATGTCTCTTTGCAGCTTGGGGCCGGTTAGCAGTGTGTCACTCAATGAGACACCGGATGAGCTCCTAGCAGACGCATCAAACACTACCCGCAGCTTTGTGGTTGAGCTCTCCGGCTTCACGACACAATGGTGGGGGATATAATATGCTGCCGTCACATTAATCTAATCATCTGGAACCTTTTCCATGTGACCCGTGGCAAGATAGTCTTCCATGAACTCTGAGTACATCAGTTTGAGCTTTTAGTCACCTTTCAAGCGTCTCTCTAGGAGCATTAACCTATTTATAGCTTGGGGTCTAGAGGTGCCCAACTCAGGTCTCGAGTGGCGAAATGGCAGGGACACACTATATCGGCCTTCTTCATTTCAGACGTGAGTTTCGGCAAACATGATTTCGCAACAAACATCCTCAGGAGACTTGTGTTCTACACGTGGGAATTCTTCAATTTCCCAGAACTTTCGTACGACATCATCTAATGGAGGGTAAGAAGTGAACAATGTGACACAATACGATGCCAGGCGCGATGGTAGAAGTTTGGCTTCCACCTTTCCCATGAAAATCCATCCCAAAACAGAGTCTAGAGCCACTGGAGAACCTTCAATCTTGCCTCCAGTCACGAGAAGAGGAAATAGGTCAGCACCAATAAGCAGGTCAACAGGACCAGGGGTGTCGAAAGAAGGATCAGCAAGCTTCAGATGAGCCACTGATCGACGCACATCCGATGAGAGTTTAGCACTCGGCAAGTTATTGGTAATACGTGGTAACAAAAATACATCCAGGGCAAACTGATTATCTGGATTTCCCACTGGGGAGATGACAACTGATGTGGAGGATTTAGCCACATTCACCAGTGTACTGGACAAACCATGTATCGGAAGATGGGCCTGTCTGCGAACCAGCCGGAGCTTTTGTAGGCACTGTTCGGTGATAAAGCTGGCTTGACTGGCAGTGTCTAGCAAAGCGCGTACAAAACAAGGCACACCAGAACGATCGAAAATCTGTACTTGAGTAGTTGACAACAATATTGTTGTTGAGGTAGGTTTAGCAGCAGTTACTGCAACAGTGGCAGGATTAGTCAGATGATGGTGGTTCCTTGTCTAAGTTGTATGGGATGGAGTCTTCATCTGATCCCTGACCCCCCAAAATGCAGCATGGAATGGTGACGTGCCTTACAATGATGACATAATGACTTAGATGGGCACCAATTTGATCGATGTGATGGGGAAAGACAATTCAGACACAACTTATGCTTCTTTACTATTGCATATCGTTCCTTGGGGCTACCCTGCGAGAAGATAGGGCATGACCTAACCACATAAATGTCACTACACAAGAGACAACTTTGTGACCGAGCAGAACTTACTAGTGTGTGTACAGACTGACCTCGAGACTGCCTCCAGCTGTTTTGGGACCCTTGAGTCGTCTGTTTGAGAACCTGAATTCTCGAACTCCTAGAACGGGAAGCTATCACAGCCTCATAAGCACGACAATGTTTTTCAAGAAACGAAGTGAAACTACTAAGAGTGGGAAACTCGTCTGTTAATGTCATTTCCCATTGTGTTTGTAAGGCAGTAATCAAACATTTGCATAGAATGGGCAGTAGCATCAGATCCCGCTGGTCTACAGGGACAGACAAGGCCTTAAGTGAAGACACATTCTCTGTAACAGTGTTCAACAGTTGGCGCAATGCCTTGGGAGAGTCAGCTGATGCAGAGGGTGCTTGAAGTAAAGCCTCCACATGCACAGACACAATGAGCCTCTTGTTCTCGTACCTACCAACAAGTAGTTTCCAAGCAACATCAAAGTTTACTTCAGACATGGGCAAGGCCTGAATCATGCTGAGGGGTTCACCACTGAGAGCAGTCTTCAGATAAGCCAGTTTCTCAACAGATGAAAGTCACTATTGTTAGCAACGAGAGTGCAAAATAGGTTGGAGAAGTTAGGCCAATGTTTAATGCTACCCTCAAAACTTGGAAGCGAAATTTTTGGTAAAGCCACCCTAGAATTGATAACCTTGGTCCTTGACGATATTGAGCTCTCCATCGAACACCCCTCCAGGGCACTTACCGTCGCCATGACTCTTCGAAGTCGTCCATACGTGCCGTCAGTTCTGAGAGATCGATGTCAGAATTTTGTGTTGCCCCAAGAACCACAAAATCCGCCTTGAACTTATTACGGGCTTGGGGTGGCCCGAAACAAGGCATGCTTAGTTAGAAGCATCGTCAACAACACTTTGAGAAAGGCCGACGGCATGTTTGAGCCGAGCCTCTGCTAGGCGGATTCGCACGAGTGCCGAGCCTATATCTGCCATGGTCACACACAGAAGCAAAGGATGAAATAACCAAAAAGGCACGACAACAAAGAAATAAACACAACAAAGAACAATATAACCAAGGTTACACACAGCAAATCAAAAATTTATATCCCGCAAAACATCTAACACAACGAAAAACATGAGCAGACGCCGAGAAATAATACAACATAACCCCAACATGCAATATATTCCACGGAAACAAAGAATAAAACACGTTGCTGAAGATATCTTGACCATGAATATAATTTAAATAACGAAAGCAAACAAAATAACATGAACGAAGTGTGATTTTTTTACCACGTGCACACGAAACACGTTTCAAACAACACCAGAAAAAACCGGCATGATCCGGCCAGGAGGACCAAATGTTTTGTCTAGAGAAGTACGAGACTGTAAAATCCAGATTAAACGACACAATTAATGACGATACACTTGCAAGCAACTCGATTGGCAGCAAGCGTGCACGATAGCACAACTTACCGCCATGATGGTTCAACAACAACAGTTGCTTCGTTGCCGGAAGCTGCAGGGCTACCCACCTCGGCAGGCAGCCAACTAGAAATACTTGGCGCTGCTAGCAAGCAGCGCGGGAAGTTCAAAATTCAAATGTTTCAAACACTATACACTAAATTAGACACAATATTTACAAGTCCAAACAATAACCAAATCACAAAAGACATGAGCGAACTGTTAGAATGTGTTGCCATGTTGATTTTATTTTATAAGAAGTTATTCAACTGGTGTTGGGAACAATGAATTTGTGTTGTACTGTTGGTACTTACATTGTGGTTTTTGATTGTTTTTTTTGGGGGTTCTTCTTCTGATAAAAATGTATGTGACAACGGTTATGTGAAATGTGTTTTAATAAAGAACTTAACAAGTATGTGGACTGATACAATATATTCTGATTCCTGGGTATTATGGTAATAATCTAACAGGTTATGGGCCCAGGCAGTGCTCTAATAATTTGAGTAAAGAAATAATAGGTGGTTATGCGTGAATGTAATTATTGCTGTGGTATCAAAATGGCAAAGAAAATGGATGATATTGAAAAGTTGAGAGAAGACAATTGGTTTGTATGGTCGTGACGAATGCAAGTGGCACTAGAGCAAAAATGATGGTGGGATGCTATTGAACCGGGATATCCTCACAATAATGATGAAAATTTAACACCTAAGCAACTGGCGAAAGATAAAGATGCACTCAACTACATTACTCAAAGAATTAGTGACTCTCTATTAATTGATGTGGAAACATGCGAACGAGCCAGAGACGCATGGCTTACTCTGCGAACAGTATGTATTGATTTGGATCCTCTACATGTTGTAACAACACTAGAAGAGATGGTAACGTTCAAAAAAAACTAGTGACATGTCCATGAGAGATCATGTAAATAAAGTGTTGGTGTACTGCAGAAGGTTGGAAGAGAATGAACTAGTGTTTACCGATGCTGCGCAAGCTGCATTCTTACTCTTGGGGGAGCCTAGATCCAAATATGGGTCACTAATAAGAAGCATTCATTTGGCAGACGGTCTTAACCTACAAAACGTGAAAAATAAATTGCTGTTAGAAGAACGGCAGGAGAGGCTGGAGCGTGATGAAGATGAAGCCAAAGTATTCACCGCGAGGGCAGAGAGACGTTATTACAGACAAGACAGCAAGAAAAATTGGCATGGCAGCAGGGATGATGACAGAAGGTCAGATGAAAGGAAGAAATTTGAAGCCAGAAGAGACAGTGACAGATCGGCACAAAGAAATTATCAAGAAAATAGTGGGCCTATGCTGTGTTTTACCTGTAGTGAACCAAACCATATCGCCAGATACTGTCCAAATATGAAGAGAGAACTCTATGGTGACCAAGGTCGACAGCAATATCAACTTAGCATGACACCGAGGGATCAACAGCGACATACTACATATTACCCTGAACTGCAGGGGGAGGAACGATGACATTAATCAGGTTGAAGGTCATCATTCCGTGGTGAAGTATAAAGCATTCAGTGTTAAACGGAGGAAAGCGAATGGCCAAGGAAGTGGTATGTGGCTGATTGATAGTGGTGCATCTCATCATATGACATCAAACAGGTCAGTCTATAGTGAGTTTGTTCCAGCAGAAGGACAAGTTGAAATAGCAGATGGAGAATTTATTGCAGTAGCTGGTAAGGGTACAGTGATAATGAAAATGTCTGCCAAAAGTGGTGGCTAGACAATTAGTCTGAGCAATGTTATTTACGTACCTGAATTAAGTGGAAGTTTATTGTCTGTGAATCACCTTGATCTGAAAGGGCTTGAAGTCATTGTTAAAAAAAGATGTGTGAAAGTTTATGATAAAATGACTGTTTTTTTACTGGTCATAATGTTGGAAATGAGCTGTATGTAGTAGAGTGTGAAAGTTACAATGTTAGTGAAAATATTGTAGGGTGTGCTGCACAGATTGCAAATAGTGTAGGGGGATGTGAAATGAAAGCTCACAAAGCTGTATTGTGGCACAAAAGAATGGGTCACATGAGCATGTTGCCAAAAGTTTGTGACGTGAAGGTTGAGGATCATGTAGATTTTTGTGATACATGCGTAGAAAAAAAAATTAAACGAAAATCATTTAAAAATAGTGACAGCGAATCTAAGGAGATTCTGGACTTACTACATGCAGAAGTAGTGGGTAAACTACAACCAAAAACGAATGGAGGTTCAAATTACTTTGTGACCTTTCTAGATGACAGATCCAGGTTTTCACAGGTTACCACATTGGAAAAAAAAGTGAGGTTAAAGGTGCATTAGTATGCTATGTGAACAGTGTAGAGAATCAGTTCAGCAAGAAAGTTAAGTGTGTACAATCAGACAGGGGGGGTGAATACTTAAATAAGGAAGTTGAGAAGTTTTATAATGAAAAGGGTATAGTACATAGAAAAACAGTAGGATACAGTCCACAGCAAAATGGACGGGCACAAAGGTTAAATCTGTAGAATGCAATTCTGTAAAGTTGGCAGGAAAAACAGATGGTGTGTAGAAGAAGAGAGAGACAAAGTGTAAGGAAATAAAGGGAATAAAGGAGGGTTGTGTGCAAGTAAATGAGATAGTTGTTTTATTACCGAGTTAATAACTTGTTAAAATTAATAGGTTATGGGCCCAGAGTTACAAGAAAGTTGGTGTAGAAGTTGGAGTAGTTATTAAATGAGCTGAACAGGTGTTTGGTTGCGTGTGTAAATACCGTGGACTGGAAATGGCGGAAAAGTTAGACTTGGGATCAATAAATAAATTTGATGGGAAAAATTATCCTCAGTGGAAATTTAAAGTTACTTGTGCTCTGAAAGCTAAAGGGTTGTATAACAATGTCACTGGAAAAACAGAGAAGCCCGATGACGAAAAAGAGTTGGAGAAGTGGACAAGGAATGATGCGAATGCCATGTTTGTGTTCACCTCGGCAATGGATTTTTCGCAAATAACTCTTGTTGAAAATTGTGAAACGTCTCGTCAGATACTTGAAAAACTGGACTCGATGTATCAACAGAAGTCTGAATTTAGTCGTATGGCGTTACTGGAACAATTTCACAAATTGAAGATGGAAAGCCATGAAGGGGTAATAAAGTATATTTCAAGAGTGGAAAATTTGGCGAAGTTAATTAAAGAATCGGGAGAAAGCATGACGGACACAGCTATTATCACGAAAATTCTGAGTTCTTTACCGGAAAAGTATAGAAACTTTCGTCAGGCATGGTTGTCAACTGAGGCAAGTAGACAGACCATTCATAACCTCACAGCTAGGTTGTTAGATGAAGAGATCACCCTGACTGCATGTGAGGATCGAGAATCAGCCCTCACAGTGTCCAGATTTAGAACGGCAAGACAAAGTATTATATGTTACAATTGTAGGGAAGAAGGGCATATAGCCAGAGAGTGTAAGCAGCCAAGGCCAGGTAAACAAGTCTTGCAGAAACAGGAACGTCACGAATGACAGAACGGCTTTTGTAGTAAGCTGTCCATTGCTGAATATTCTTGGAGATGCTGTAAAGTGGACAGTGGATAGTGGAGCATCATGTCATATGACTTACTTAAGACGACATTCAGTATAAATTTACAGAAGTGAGTGAAACAGTAGTGCTGGGAAACAACATAAGTTTGGCGGTGAAAGGTAGAGGCACAGTGAAGATAAACCGGCTCCTTAATAATGTATGGATTGAAGCTACCATAAATGATGTTGTTTGTACCAGAGCTAAGACGAAACTAGAAAGGGAATGATGATAATAAAAGATGGTATGAAAGCTGAAGTTTATAAAAATGGTAATCTGACTGCTGTTGGTGTGAGAGAAGACAACAACGTGTACAGTATGCTTTACCAAACTTCCAGGAGGGAAAAAGAAGTAGAAGTGAATGTGACTGAGCACAGATATAAGATTTGGCATGAACGATTAGGTCACATAAACAGTAAACATATCACTGCTGTGCCTGATCTCGTAAGTGGTGTCAAACTGGATCCACCAAAGGATTTTTTTTGTGAAGGTTGCATTTATGGCAAACAACATAAGCTGCCCTTCAAGCAGGTTGTGGAGAGGGCAAAGGAACCAGGTGAGTTAATCCACTGTGATGTGTGCGGACCCAAGGGCGCCCATATGATAATTTGTAGGGGGGGGCCAGACTTAGGGGTATGAAGTATTTTTAATATTTTGGAAGACAACTGCGGCTTGTTACTAGCCATAAAATAGTTCCAGTTCTGACCCTATTAAAATTTTTTGTCCTGTTACTAAAATACTAGACTACAGTACTCATTCGTCATAAAAAATCTATATTGGCTACTTTATTAATTAATTATTAACTATTTTATTGAAACAAATGAATTTTTAGCAACAAAAATGCAGGAATACAGTCCTTATACTTTTGCAGCGTCTCGGGTACACGGATATCAAGAATACAGTCCTTCAACTAATTGCTCTCTTCACCCATAAATAAATGTCGCGTACAAATTAAATTAAAATAATTATAAAGTTTAAAAAGTGTTGGTCAAAAGATTCAACTTTGGGAGAGAAGCGATTTAAATATGTTATCACAGTCAGAAAACAGTTGTTTTTAAATGTAACACCTGAACTACGCTTATAATTATAGTCAAAAATTGTTTCACAATTAAATGTATATTACTATGTTTAGATATGAATCATAATTGCTTATCATTTAGAATTAGCACAGATGGATTCAGTAGTCGAGGACTATAAGTTTATTTAGTGATAGAAAAGCGCAGAAAAAATTAGTTTATTATTTAACTAGACAATTTAACCAAACAGTATTTAGAGGTTAAGGAATTAAGTGACACCAAAACCAATGAAAATAATCGAAAATTTCTAAATGCTGACATAACTCATATATCAGCTTTCCACAGAAGAGTTTAGTTCGGCGCAATCCACACAAAACAACTGGACACTATGTCGACGCATATTTTAAGAATATAAGAAGATCCACGTCGCAGTATAATTTTTTTTTCGTGTCGTGTGGTGCGGGCCCCCATTTGTGGTGCGGGCCCATAGGCTACAGCCTAGATAGCCTGCGCGTAAATACGGCCCTGATAAACCCTTAAATAACATGTTCAGTACTTAACTTCAGAATTAAGAGTACATTAGAACCTCGATTTTACGGAGCCCGGACTCAACGAAGCCGCGATTTTACGAATACATTTTTCAGGAACCATCTAAAATTCGGAAAATTTGACACCAAAATATATTTAATAAAAAATTTAAAAAACTATGAAAACATATAAAAATATTAATTTTAATGCACAGCGTATTCATATTTTTAAGCTAATACTACATCCATTTACCGTTAGTGAATATTGTATACGTTATTGCGTCATCAAACTCAAAATCGAAAAGAAAAAAATGGACTAGGTACACTATTTGTCGCAAAGTTCGAAATTTCTTCGATTGAAAAATTATGTCAAGGCTGTAAAAATATTAATTTTACTGCAAATGAACTATACTCAACATTCCTTACCCATTCCAACATTTCCAGCTCGTGAGCATAGCAACTGAGCTTGAAACCTTGTGAAGCGTGAGAGAAAGAAACGATATTGAGTACCTAGCTACTTCCTCTCCTTTCCGCTAATATCCAGCAACCCATGCCATTAGGCATTATCTTGACATGTGTCGCATTCATTACCTTCGCTGCATCGGTTTCCCAGTAAAAAACGCTCAAAAATGGTATAAGTGACGCAGCAAGTAGACGTGACGAGCGGGTTTTTAACTAAGCTTTTTTTAACTTACTATACAAACAAATAATTCCCTATGGCTATCACAAATTCAAGGGCTTCTCGCACTAAAATGTACTGTGTTTTTAATGGATGTCTGTCGTTACAGAGCAGCGTTTTTCTTCACCAAATAAGCCTATGATTAGAGACCGTAAATATTCGTGGATTCCTTTCGAGACAGGCTGGAATCCAAACTCGTTTAGCTTAATGCTGCGTCAGTGATTGGACCGCAATTTACCTGAAGGACTCTGAGCCAATGGCAAACACTCAACAAAAGAAGTATCGAATCATAATAATCGCAATAAACAGGTGTCCCGAGTCGGTAGCCAATAGCCAGGTGATATTTGCCCGAGTACATAGAGAATCGTGGAGTATATCCTAGTGGTCATTGAAACCGCGAATTTTTCCAATCCCTACCTATGATCACTTTTATGAAACAATACAGGTGTACACTGAACTGTGTGCTTGTTCTCCTCGATTATGTTACTAAAAGTGCGTTCATTAATATTTTTCAAGCCGATCTGTTAAAGATTAACTGATAAATATGATAAGGTGAAGTCCATAAAAATGCAAGGCAGGGAATTCTTCCAGCCATGGGCGTAGATCCCGGGGGGGCCAGGGGGGCCCGGGCCCCCCCTGGAATTAATGGGCCCCTCCTTGGGGGGGCCCACTTCGTGATTTTAAAGTTAATGGTGTACACAACATATATATATTATTTATATATATATATATATTTATATATATTTTTATATATATTTATATATATTTATATATATTATTATTATTTACAACGACGACAGACACTTTGACATGCTTTGCATTCATACCTTCGAGTTCCGTAGTTATTTTCCCTTACCCCTTCTGCGAAAGCCATGGTATGGAGTTTTCCAGTGAGAACTTTGAAACCCTTAATTCCCAGAAAACGTTCATTCCAAAGGAAGAAGCTAGGGTAGGGTTCCGTTAGCTTTTCCTCCCTATTGTTACCCACACTACCTTGTCATCTGAAACGACAGTATTATAGGTTTCAGGTAGTCTGTTTTTAAAGTGGTTTTGCTTTCGTGTGCCCCAGTCTTCTGCTTTCTTGGCAAACATCAACATGGATAAGTTCGTGACGCGGAAGAAATGGAAAACATAATCTGATTCTCACCTGATAAGCTTGATTGTTTTATAAGTAGTGACTATTATTTAGGTAATATATATTTTATTTAAGTGATTATGTAACGTTATTTTTTCCAGTAAATAAACAACTTAATACTTTAACAGTAATTATAGCAGAATTTAGTTTATTTACGAACTGAAACTTATATACCATTTTCTGGAATTTTTTAGCTCATCTCCATTCTGTAAGGCTAGCTGCTCTGTACGTTACATGTGAATATACATGGAATAATTTTTTTCCTCGTCAATATGGAATTTAAAATCACTCCCCTTTTATTATCAAACGATAATTTTCACAATTCATGGCCGATAATCACTTTATAACATTTGTTATTTGATAACTGCAACACTGCACGAGTAAACAGAAGTAAGAGTGAGAAAGAAGTATTTAAACGTTACACATCCGTATTTAAGTTAATAAGGAAGCAAACGCGTCTCTTTAATAACTAATCAAGAGGCATATTTTAACTAAATAATTCACTGCCAAAATACTGATTATACTAAATATAAGCCGAGAAATGTATGTGGTTCAATTAGCTGTAGGATAAATTTCATAGTTCTATCTCCGAGATTTTTCATTTGTGTCATTAAATTTTTTTTTTCTTTTTTACCTGGTTGATGCCTTTACTAAATAAAATAGTCTTTAAGAGTTTTAATATGATTCGATCGTTCATTTGATGTTGATCCGTTTATTAGCTGTGGCGCTTTGGGTTTTTAGGGCGCAGTGTTATAGCGGCAACAGAAATACATCATTTGTGAAATTTTATTCTGTTTTCACGTTTGTTGTATGGGAGCCCCCCTTAAATATTTGTTTTATTTTAATTTAATAATTTATTTTTAAATTGAAATTAGAATAAACACTTTTGGAAAATGGTAATGTATGGGTGGGGTGTTATCTATTTGCATTATATTCACGTATATTATTTTTATAGATTTTTTCATGGATATTTTATGTATTTAGGTTAGCAAATTATTCAAACATGTTTGAGAGATCACTTCTATAGTCATTAATTGATAATTACTAAAACATATGTTGCTCTGCTTTATTGTTAATATCACTTACGTAAAAATAAAGTGTATAACATACGAGCTTAATATCCAGAGAAGACTTGTTTCGGTTGACCTCTAGCGCAAAATTCTTAAATTAAATTCACGGGCCCCCCCTGGAAATCCTACAGATTTGCGCCCATGCTTCCAGCTCATCAACCCTACCCTGGATAGTCTCGTCTGTGTTCAGTCGTCTCTGGCAAGGAGTGGACAAGTTTGCAAACTCAAATATAAATTTATTTTAGTAGCACGCGTCTTACGAAAAGGAAATATATCCAAGAAAGGCATGTCGGACAACCTACTGTCACCACACAAAAGTTAACATGATGCAATGCGTGGTGCAACTGTGTTTAGTCGCTGTGATGTCACTTTTATATCACTCGTGCAATGAGGCAAGTTGTGGAATGCTAAAAAAATAAGGGGAACGCAGGGGAGGGTAGAGGGAAGACGGCAGTCATTGTTTTTACTATTTTATATTATATATATATTCCGTTCAATAAATTATAACATGTATCTTCACGGGGTGGGGTGTTTAAAATTTTATGAAGATAACGATTTTACGAATGCAATCCAAGCGACCGTGAGCGTACGTAAAATCGAGATTCCAGTGTAAATTGCTTCCGAGTCTACTGAAGGTAGCGGAATCCTTATCCCTTTAAACACTTTTGAAGGGGAAAAAGTGGTTTTCCTCTAAATTCAAAATTCCAACATAAATTTTACGTTGTAGACTTTTCTGAACAATAATTCTTATTTGAGTAACTTTAAAGGTGTTAGCTTACCTTAAAATTTGTGAATATTCTGAGCGGATGTGACGAATGAGGAAAACTAAGAAACACTACATAATAACAATGGTTTTTATCTTTACACTTTTCACTGATTTATTTACACTTAAGTTATCTTTACTGACTGAATACACTAAACTAAATCTAGACCAGATGCATAAAACTGTAGACCTAAAGACTATTGAAAAATCTGTTTTGAGATGTTATTTGTGAACATACACATTATTATGACGAAAAAGTAGCAAAACATTTCGCCGTCTACAAGTACATGTCAACTGTCGCGTCGTCTAACTCTGACTTGTCTAAATCTGTTGCGTTGTGTTATCGAGTGAGCTTGGGCAGGATTACGAAGGGGAATGACTCGCCACGGGCGTTGCGCTTGAACAGCGTTTTCTCCCTGTTCACAACACCTTATATCGCAGCAGCAGAAACTAATGCTTCAACTAACATAAAAAATGAAGTAGACATGTAAAAAACGATATACAATAATATCTTCGTGTTGAACCACTTCTACATAATACCGAATTTAAATAATTTTCTTTAAAGTAAAACACCTGACTACACTATATTTTTTTTCCTTCCCTGAAAGCTAGGGGGGGGCCACGGCCCCCCCCTGCCCCCGGGTATGGGCGCCCTTGTGCGGACCTATGCCAGAACAGTCTGTTAGAGGGTGTAGGTACTTTGTTTTGTTTAAGGATGATTACTCTTGCTTTAAGTTTGTGAGCTTCCTTAAGCACAAAAGTGAAGTACTGAGCAGTTTTGTAGAAGTAGTAAATATCTGCAAGATTAAATTTGGCAAATGTGTACAGAGATTGAGGGTTGACAATGGAAGTGAGTTTGTTAATAACCAGTTCAAGGAATAGGTGTGTTCACAAGGAATAGTGATGGAAACAACTTCACCATACTCGCCTGAACAAAACGGGCGAGCAGAGAGAGAGAAACCGCACTGTTATGGAGAGTGCAAGATCTATGCTCTACTCAAAAGATATCCCACAGTACTTATGGGCAGAAGCAGTTAATACTGCAGTGTATCTTCTAAACATAGTACCAAATTCAGTAACACAAGACATAACCCCGTATGAGAAATGGACTGGCAGAAAACCATCATTACATCACACAAGAGTGTTTGGCAGTGAGGCATTTGCACTAGTTCCTGAACATAAGTGGAGAAAATTGTATGAAAAAGGAAGAAAGCTAATGTTAGTTGAGTATGAAGGTGACTCGACCAACTACAGACTTTTTGACCCACAGACTCAAAAAATTACTGTATCACGGAATGTAATTTTTAGGGAAGATTCTCAGACAGGAGTGGTAAGAGAAAACATAGTAAGAGTGCCAGTAGAGCGGGAAGAAAGAATTGTAAATGTTGAACCTGGCCTAACTAACTGTAAAAGTGATGATGAGGATGAGTTCCTTGGTTTCGAATCAGTGTCAGAAGAGAAAGTGGAGAGTGAGGAAATGGAGAACTCACATCACCAAAGGCACAAGAGTCAGAGAATGAAAAAACCACCTTGCAGACTTGAAGATTTTCAGTTGAATTTTGTAGAAGCCTTGTCAGTTGGACAGTTGCCATCTTCCTGCCCTCCGAGATCATTTAAGGAAGCTAAATATAATGGTTGGGAGGAAGCAATCAGAGATGAAATAAGTGCACTGGAAGAAAATAAGACATGGGAAATTGTATCACTTCCTAAGAATGTGAAAGTAATCGATAGTAAGTGGATTTTCACTGAGAAAGAAGTAGATGGAAGAGTTACAAAGAAAGCTAGGTTAGTGGCACGCGGGTGCTTGCAGAATGTGACTGAAGAGTTATATGCCCCAGTAGCAAGAATGTCGACCATTAGAATTCTACTTTCGTTAGTGGTTGAAAGAAATTTGAAGATCTTGCAGTTCAACGTGAAATCAGCATTCTTGAATGGCTCCCTTAAGGAACCAGTGTACATGTATATCTCGGAAAGTGCCGGGGTCGTCCCAGAAGGTGACTGTATAAGGAAGACTGATGGTGGGGTGTCAGAGGGTAATTTGAACAGGAAAGAGGTAACTGTTTGTAAATTAAAAATCATTGTATGGTCTGAAAGAATCACCTAAATGATGGAATGAGAGTTTTAATGAGTGTCTAGTTAACTTAGGATTTAGGAGATCTACTGTTGACCCATGCTTGTACTTCAACTTAATTTGTACTTATCTATGTTGATGATGTAATAGAAGTGTCTGATGATGTTCATGTGTTGGCTAATGTAAAAACTGAGATGACGAAGTCCTTTAAAATGAAAGAATTCTGCAATAACAGACAGATAACATTCCTAGGAATTGAGATGACAGTGTCTGAGAACCGAATTGTACTCACTCAGACACAGTTAATCGATAAGGTTCTGGGTCAGTTTTATACGTCAGATTGTAAACCACAGCATGTTCCAATTGAACCAGGCATGTATGTTGTTGCTGATAGTACATGTACAGGAGAGGGGTGTGGAGAACCATACAGAGAATAGCTTGCAAGTACATCATGGTTGGAAGCAGACCAGGTTTGTGCTTTGCAGTAACTTATTTCTCATTTTTCAAACATGCTACACAGAAACACACTGGGAACAGCTAAAAGGGGTGTTGAGATATGTTAAGGGTACCAGGAATTTTGGGTTGGTAATCTCCAAGAAGAAATCTGTCATTGATCCTCTGTGTGCCTATGTAGACTCAGATTTTGCAAATGATTGTTAGGATCGAAAGAGTATGACTGGTTATTGTTTGTATTTGTTTGGAAATTGTGTTGTGTGGAGGTCAAAGAAACAAAACACTGTAAGTCTTAGTAGTAGCGAAGCTGAATATGTTGCTGTATCAGAATGTGTGAAGGATTGTAAATATGTTTTTCAGTTGCTGGAGGAAGCTTGTAACTCTTGTTTTAAACCAGTAGTGGTATATGAGGACAACCAGTCTGCAATAAGAATGGTTAATACGCTAGAGACCAAGAGATCTCGCCATATAGAAGTTAAACATCACTTCATTAGGGAGGAGGTTGCAGCTGGAAATGTACAACTGGTATATGTTAGCACTGAGGAAGAAGTTGCAGACATGTTCACTAAAAGCTTGGGTAAAATTAAGTTTGAAAAATTTAGAAGCATGCTGGGAGTGGTAGAACTACAGAATTGAAGGAGGGTGTAGAATGCAATTCTGTAAAGTTGGCAGGAAAAAAAGATGGTGTGTAGAAGAAGAGAGAAACAAAGTGTAAGGAAATAAAGGGAATAAAGGAGGGCTGTGTGCAAGTAAATGAGATAGTTGTTTTATTACCGAGTGAACAACTTGTTAAAATTAATAAAATCAGACACTTTTATCTATATCTAAATGTTTGTTGTTTGAATCAGGTCTACCTGCAGCTATTTGGGGAGAAGCTGTTGTAATGGCCTCTTATCAGGAATAGATGTCCGTCAAAGCCACTTAACCTCAAAATTCCATATGAAGTATGGAAAGGTAAAGCAATAAGTAAGGAAGATGTTGATGACAAAAATTTTTGGCTGTGAAGCGTGGGCAGCATCCATACATCATGGGAAGCTGGAAAAGAGGGTGGAAAGGTGTGTGTTTTTAGGTTTTCAACATGGTGTGAAGGGTTACAGGCTGTGGAGTTTGAGGAGAAACAAAGTTGTTTTGTCTAGGGATGTTGTGTTCAATGAAAATGTGTTTCCTTTCAAATTTCACAGTCAAGCACCAAATACACCCATCCAGCTGTGTAAAACTCTAGAGGTTGAGGACCACATTGGAAATTTGGATGATGTAGGTTCAAGTGAAGTCGAAGGTGATAAAGGAAATTTTCATGATAGTATTGTAGAAAATGTAGATACCTGCACTGTTGTAAACACGAATGATGAATATGTTGCTGGCATTGAAAACATTGACACTGAGACTAGTTTAGCTGCTGAAAGTGTAGATGTTCACGACAATGATACAAATACCACTGAAACGGAGAAACTCAATATTGACTCAAGAGTTGAAGTCAGGAAGTCGGAGAGAATTAAAGTACCAAGACAGTCTTCCAACTGTGTGGGTTTTGTAATTTGTCAGAGTACAGTAATAACAAAGAACCTCAAACCGTAAGCGAAGCTCTTAATTGTAAGGAGAAAGGCTTTTGGAGAAGTGCCATGTTAGAGGAAATAGAGAATTTACAACGTAATCAAACTTGGATAGTTGTAAAGAAACCTGTAGGAGTAAATGTGATCGGGTGCCGATGGGTGTTCAAAAGGAAATATAACAAGGAGGGTAAGGTACAAAGATACAATGCTAGACTTGTGGCTCAAAGTCATACTCAAAAGTTTGGTATAGATTACTGGGAAACATATAGTCCTGTTATTAGAAGAAACAGTATCAGAATAATGTTTGCACAGAGTGTACAGATGGGCTGGGATCTGCAACATGTTGATGTCAATGCATCATTTCTAAATAGTGTTTTGAGATTTCCTGTGTTCATGAAATTGCCTGAAATGTGTGTGTCAGATGGTGAACATCTCTGTGAATTAAAAAGGAGTATATATGGGTTACATCAGGCTGGCAAAGATTGGAATGATCATGTCTCTAATATAATGCTCAGTCTAGGGATGAAACTGTGTGTTTCAGATCGAAGTGTTTTTTTTTTCTTTCTTCAAAAAATATTATTGTTGGTGTGTATGTAGATGATCTGATATTGTTGGGTGAAATGGATGCAATTAATGAGTTTAAAATCAAATTTGGTAACCTGGTTGAAATAAAAGATTTGGTAAGTATGTCAAACTTATTTGGATGGGAAATTTGTAGAGATGGAAAGGATTTCCTAACTGTGAGTCAGTCAAACTACATAGCCAGAGTATTGGAAAAATTTTCTATGAGTCAAGCAAAAGGATGTTCTTCGCCATACTTGGAAAACTTGTCAGACAACTCTGACAATGAACCTTTTGATCACTCTATTTATAGGGAAGCTATAGGCTGCTTGTTGTACTTAGCTAAATGCACTAGACCGGATATTGCCTTTAGTGTAGGAAAATTGAGCAGAAAGTGCCACAACCCAAGTGTTACAGATTGGCGGAGTGTTAAACATGTTATGAGATACCTTGTATCAACCCAAGATTATAAATTAGTGTATAGACGTGACAAGGGTTTTGTAAGTAGCTATTGTGATGCAGATTGGACAAATGACAGTGATGCAAAGTCTGTAAGTGGATGTGTTGTATTTAAAGGGAAATGTCTTATTGCATGGAAAAGTAAGAAACTATGGGAAATAACAACTTCCACCACACATTCTGAGTATATATCCATGTTCGAGGCATCAAAAGAGTTGTTGTGGATGAAAGAATTTCTGTCTGAATTAGGTATGGGACTGTATACTGATGGGTCATATGTTTTGAATGTGGACAATCAGTCTGCTAAACAAATAGCTGAAACTAAAAGGGTAGCAGAAAGAACAAAGCACTTTAAAGTAATGTATCACAAAATAAGAGAATACATAAATGATGATATTGTTATTCTTAAGTATGTTCCATCTGGTGCAAATATATCAGACTTATTAACCAAAGGTTTAGCAGGTCCAAAGACCAGCACATTTTCAAATTTGCTGGGTGTTCATAATAAATAAAACAAACAGGCAACAAGGGGAAGTGTTAGAATGTGTTGCCATGTTGATTTTATTTTGAAAGACGATTATTAAACAGGTGTTGGGAACAATGAATTGGTGGTGTACTGTTGGTACTTACAAATTGTGTTGTTTTTTTTTTTGGGAAAAATGTATGTGACAACGGTTATGTGAAATGTGTTTTAATAAAGAACTTAACAAGTATGTGGACTGATACAATATATTCTGATTCCTGCGTATTATGGTAATAATCTAACACGAACACAGCCTAAAAAAAAAAAACACAAAAACACTTTATATTGGCATACTCCAAATTTCTATGCTTACTTTCATTAACTTCAATAATTTTTTTCCTCTACTGTAATAATAGAAATGTAAAATTTTTATGTGGTATTAAAAGTTCATAAATAATAAATACTTAACAGTTTAAACATATAGAGACCAAAGCATAGAAAGTATATTAAATTATCTTTAATATAATAAGTTGGTATTGGAAAACAGGAAAATTTTCCAGAAAAATACATGGTTATATTTCCTGGAAATTTTTCAAATGAAAATGTCCCACTCACGTCTAGTAATAAATATGCATTTTTTATGTATGTGAACTTATGTTTTCTCCAACAAACACAACAAGATCAAGCACCAACAAAATTAAAAAGGCCAATTTTTTCCAAGGTGTATCCTAATTTATAGTAGAAAATTGTAGCTATAAAAAAATGAGGCCACTATAATAACAGTTAAAAACTGGACTGAAGTGAGAAATACAATGGAAACTTTGCTCTGAATACTTAAAGGCTGCAACAAAACACAAACACATATTCCATTCTAACTTACATAATAAAAAATTGGAATTCATTTTGGATTCATTTTATTAAATGCCTAGGCAATACTATTAAATTTTTTTGAAAAAATCAAATTTGCTTATTTAATGGTAAAATGATTACCACAAATTTCTCTTTGAATTAATTTTTTTTACACACATGACCCACTTAAATGCTCTAGAAACATTAGAATTCCCTCAATCATCATACTGTATTGACTTATTCTGAATGCAGTAAGAGTAACATGATCATTACAGTATGACAACTACTTACAGATAATTAATTTTAGGTACAGACACCAAACGAAAAAAAGGAAAAACATCTCTGATTATAAGTTTAGTCATTAGTAGAGAACTGCAAACTAAGCACTATTTGCTGGTACCAGGATGGACTACAAACACTTTTACACAAATTAGCAAGTCCTTGTCTATTGTCCATTGGCTCTTGCCACATTATTTTATGGTGAATTCCGATAAAACCAAAATAACACTGAAAAGGTTTGCCTGTGCATAAAGCTTCGGCTAAGTGAATCAACCGAAAATCTTTTCAATATTTGACTTCACCATGAAATTTGCTATTTATTTTATTAGAAGCTTCGGCTATGATGCAAAGCTTCGAGTGTAATGTGAAGCTTCTCGTCTGCTGCAAAGCTTAAAACATTGGAAGCCTACGATTTGTTCATGAACATATTTTTAATTTTTTTTTGTGTAGTAATATTGTAATGTGTGTTGCTTGAATAAAGTTGCTTACTTAAAAAAATCAAAAGAAAGCACTTGCTTTTATAAAATCTCAATACAATATTATGCTTGATTATTTTATAATTTTATTGATAGGGCTAAATATGTTAATCAGTTAATAAGTTAAAAAAATACAAATGTAAATTTTTTTTTAAAATTCAATCTTGTATTTGATAAAATAAGTGTAACAGCTTCACCAAGAACAATATTTGCAATTAGACTGATCTTCGTGAATATTTTATTAATTAGATTTTATATTTCCTTCACATCAAAAAAACTAATATTAGCACAGGTATACTGAAAAGCGTGTCAATACACCATGTAACACTGGTAAACCATTTAACACAGCATTACAAAAAATAATTAAAACAATGAAATTAATCACAAACAAAAATAAATTAAAACCATGAAATTAAATACAAAAATTTAACATTTCAAAATATTAATTTCAATGATTGTCATTTATTCAGTATGATGTATGGGCCAAAATGCTATGTATAAAAAAAAACACTTACATTGTACATTGTTTGATTTTGCATATCTTAAAAAATCTTTTTTTTTTCCTTGCTGATGTTGGTAGATTTTGTTAACACACAGAGTGATGAATAATTTTTAATTGTTCAGAGTAATATTGCCACAGACATGATCATTATTCATTACAAAAAATTTATTGTTTAAATGTATCATGTAAGAATAAAAATTATACTATTTTAATGAAATGTACATAAACTATTGAATATTAATTTAGTTCCAAATTTGATAAATTATTCACAGATCATATGTAAAAATATTATAACTGATACAATTACCCAAGAAATTGCTAATTTTAAAAATGAAATTGGCCCAAAAATAACACCATCTTGTTTCTACAGATTACATGTGATTTAAGTAATTTAAATTTTGTTATATTCTTTTCTTATTTCTTGTTCTTGGAAGCATGTCCAAAACTATCTATGGTCCAATGAGAACACAATTCAATTGTATAACGGTACGCATTACTAACGTAAATTTTGGTGGGGTCTAAGTAGAAACCTGCAAAATTTGTGTTATTTTATGGTGTCATGTTAGACTCCACAATCATGTGCATAACCATGTAGATGTCTTATGTTCATTTGGCTGCTGGCACAAGCCACCTCCTCTCTGAGTAGCACATCATTATGCAATATTAGTTCACTTCTAGGCCTTTAGGAGGAGGGCATGTCTAAAACCTGTACTCCAATTAAAAGGGCCATTCAGTGTAGTTATTTATGTAACTAGCTGCAGTACCTGGCGTTGCCCGTCCAGGGACCTTTTTCGAAATCAGATGTAGTTAGTAATTGTCTTCTAATCTGAATGTCAAGTGTGCAAAATAATTTATATCACTTTCAAATCCCGACAGACTTTGTTCTGCCAGTGTATAGTTATTTACCTGTATATATCTAAAAATTAGTGGTCTGTATGTAATCTAGACTCTATGAAGCACTCTAGAAAATAGCTGAAAAATAAGAGATTACTAATATTGAAAAGATTCCATTATCTAGCTAATGCTCAGCATGCATTGCAATGCCTCATTAAGTTTTGTTTTTTAATATGTTTGAAGTAGTTACACATATACAAATCATCTATCAATCTCTCTAAATATATATATTTATCTCTATACACATATATCTTTATATCTACATATATACATATATACCTCCCACTATCTCTATCTCTTCTATATAGCTCTATATATCTATAATATCTCTTTATCTAACACATTTCATTCTCTATACCTCGCTACCTCAACTTGTCTCTCTCTATATCACTGACTCTCTTTTATATTTAAATAAATTGTCTCATGTGTGCGCACTTATACAACAAAAACAGACGAAGTGCCGCTATATAATGTGAAATAAACACATTTTTTGAAACGATTCGTGCTCCAACTATTGAAAAATAGTTATACTGTCTCAGAAACCTTCACGGGCATGCGCATAACAACTCACCAAAATTTCATCGCAATCGGATGAATGGTATGGGAATGCATACGGCACAAACAAACGAAAATTAAAGACATGACAAACACATTAAACAATAGTGCGTTTAAAATTCAAGGCAACTCTATCTATTGACGAAGTTAAGAACATAACTGTTATTAGTGCCTTTATTTTGCTAGCCGCTGCGAGCTCCACTAAGCGGACTGGTCTCACCAAGGAGAAAAATATGAATTTGCCCGAACTTACTATGTGTATGATCGTGTGTCAGACATAGAGAAATGACACTCACTCACTATTTGTATGTCTATGACCTATGATATTTTTTCAATTATAAAATGAAACTATCACTTTTTCACTCCCTTAGGGATAGAATATCATAATAATATTTGGTCTATGTGTTAATCCAGGTTATTAGCTCGCTGTAGGCCAAATTTCATTCAGATGCATTCAGTAGTTTTTACGTGAAAGAGTAACAAACATACATCCATCCATACTTACAAACTTTCGCGTTTATAATATTAGTATGATAGGATTTAGATTTGTCCTCAATAAGGATCTAGGTCTAGTTAATAAATTTAATTTTTTTTTTTGCTTAAATGAATTTTTTTGTAGTTGTACTTTCCTGTTTTGATATCCAAAGAAAAAAATAAGGATCTTCATTAAGTTTTATTGGCTACTAAATGTTGTGTTCATTTATGTTTAATAATAATCTCAATTAACCTATTTGTTTCATGGCTCCTTGGCTCCTAAAATCACATTATTTACTTACATTAATAGCTTTTTACTAGGGGTCTGCGAGTACTGGAAAATTTCGAATTCGAATCAAGTAATTGTATATTTGATTCGACATTTCAAATCAAATAATTTTCTCAATTATTTGTTACTCTTATATACTAAAATAACCTATGTAAGTTCTGTGGAAGTTTCGTTTCATTACCCATCACACCTGTATGTAACATCGCATTATAAATCCTGGCCTTGCATGTAGTAAAAAGCCAAAAATAACTTTATTATAACTTCGACTTTTCTCCATGTCATATTACCGCGATCAATTTTACCGGACACCTTGATCACTAACGTCTGTCAGCCATATTTCAATACAAGCAGTTTTACAAGAGAGTAATAAGTCTTTACACAACTGACACTTTTAACATGCTACTTAATAATTTTTCCTTTACCAAAGAAAATACGTAGTACCCACTACTCCCATTTCATTTTCTTTGTGCACTCAACCACGTTTATCACTACATCTTCCAATATTTGACGTACATTGCAGGAATATAATTTTTTAAAAGTATCATTACATAAATATTTACTCAGCAACGCCTCTCTTCAAGGACTGTGATTGTTTCACTGTAAACAGACAGTTAACTTTTAAGTTTGTGTGTCCTCAAACTGTAAGAGTTATACCTTCTTTTAGTACGTAAGAGTAAAGCCTTTCCTAACTAGTTGTATTTCAACATACGTTTTGCGTGTAGAGAATTGTTTAACTCACCGTCAATAGTCTACCGACAAAACTAGTATTTCGGAGAACACGAGCGAAGGTTCAGGACTACTGGGAACCTTCCTGGATTCGGGTAGGCAATGGATTCAAACTGAAAAGAATGTCTAATGCTACGGCGAGTTCGACCTCTCGTTCCGCAGCGACTTGACGTCCCTCTGGCTCTGGCAAGTGGTAATATCAGAAGAAGAATACACGGCCACGTCCGACGACAGCGGGATGTCGTCACGGCAAGGACTCGTCCTCCGGGTGTCGAGGTCAGCACTCACAAACGCTAGAAGCGTCTGATGTCTTCCTTCCTGAGTCGTTCCGAAGATTTTAAATGTCTTTCCCGAAGTTAATCACCAACAACCGTAACGACCGAGGTGGTTGAATATTCTCTTGAAGTTCGGAAATTTGCCTAATTCCGCCACTAAAACTCGTCGTCGTCAGCTATAGAACGCACTCCGCGGTTGTACCGGATAAATTTAGAGTATTTCGGGAGAAAATAACCGTTCAACCCGAATATACGTCTACTCTCTTCGGAGGTCTTTCTCATCCAAAAAAAATAACGAGAATCCTTCAAACGTTCTAACCAAAAAAAAATTATTTTGACAACCAACGACGAAGCAATTTATAAAAATAACCTAGTAGGAGAAAGGAAGAAGATGACAGCGCTAAATTTGAAATATCATACTTATAAAATCCATAGAAGACATGAATAACCAATCAATACTTTCCCTACTGATATTTAAATCATAAAATAAATAAAATTTAGGCTTCACTCGCACGTATTCCAGAAATAAAACTCGTGTACATAATTTGTTACATTAATTAAAATCAATTTATTTTTGTATAAACAAATTGAGCGTTTATAGAAATGCCGCTCCAAATATGATCGACGGCTCAAAAATTTCTGAGAATATATTTCCAAACATTCACACAAACATTATAAAGTTTTACATCAAGAATCATAATTCTTTGGTTTAAACTAGTCTATGGAAAATGTCCAATGTTCTTTGTATTTTCCCTATTAACTTTTATGTAACACAATTATCTAAGTAAGTTAAAATTTGATAAAACAATATGTATGTACCATTCATAAGTTCAATACACAGTGAAATGACAATATTGCTGACACAATATCAGGTTAACATAAAACACATATAAGAACTTACAACAAACAATATTTACAACAAAATTACAATGTACAATGATTAGTTCAACTCCTTTTGATCAGTTCATAACTATGTATGTCAATCATGACAATGTACGTAACATTCTTAATACAATAGTGTTTGTCTCTGATGTTATTTTTAATAACAATGAACACATCAGCTTGTCTTCATAAATCGTCACCATGTGTATGGACTATTATCTACCTAAAAGGCTTTCTCGATAAAAGTGCTTTGGATTGTTCATTAATAATACAAATATGGTATTAATGAGTAGGGTTAAATAATTATACATCAATACAATTAATTCTGTGCAACATTGTTGAGTCATAAATGAATTATATTTTCTCAGAAATAGTCATTTTGACTCAATCAAACATCATAAATATCTGTTTTCAGCAAACTCAACTATGGATTCCTAGTTTGAATTTGTGTTTTTTTTAGTCATAATTTTCATGTTACGAGCACTATAGTAACAACGTATTCGTTCATGGTAAAATTAATTGATATGACATTTGGTCAAAATTCATCTTAAAGTAAGCTATCAGACTTGCTTGATACGTTTTTTTTTTTTTTTTTCCTTGAAACAGCACAATATTGTAGAATCAACTTCCTTCAAAAAAAATTTTTAATTTTTTTTTTTCCCATTAAGATAATTATACATTTTGCGGACACAGGTATAGGCTACCAAATCTATAAACAACAATAAATAAATTCCACATCGCACCTTCCACGGTGGTGGGACACAATAAACATAGACGAAAATACAACATAATCAGTCTTCACTGGCCTATCTGCTCAGTGGAGCTAAACAAATCGTCGACAATAAAGGCACATAAATGCTCATAAGGATATTACTATCCAGTTAATACCCAAAATAGCCTATAAAACTGCAGGTGTCTTTAATGACATGAACTGCCTTTAATCTGTAGTGAAAAAAAAAATTTCATTATCTTCCCGTGTATATTTTTTTACCGTTACGTTTCAGATAACCAAATTTGCTATTTTTCAAGTCCTGTGGCCTATTTCATAAAACTACAAGTCTACAAGTTACAAGTAACTTTGCTAGTAACTTGTAAAAACTTTGATAATGTTGTTTCATAAAGCTACAAGTAAATACTTGTAGTTACAAGTGAAATGCTACAAGTTAATTTTACAAGTAAATAAATGTTTTTGTTTCATAAACAAACTTGTAGCTTGCAAGCATTTGTAACTTGTGAGAAATTGCTACTAGTGTCAATACATAGGTAGAATATTGCGTAAGTCCAATTATATTAGTTGTTAATCATTTATAAGTCTATGCTTGTGTATAGAATGATATTATAACATCTTAGAATACAATGGATATTATTATATTTACCGATTCTGATGAACATGATATATAGATATTGAGGTTATGAGGCGACCACGCAATTTTAGTGAAATCATTTTTATTAGCATACACTTCACAACTATAACCTACAAATGCGTTACGTAATAAAAACACGAACAATAAACAGCTGACTCGTAAACTTGTAGGTATGTGTTACAAGTGCACCAACTTCTACAAGTCAAGCAACTTTATTTGTGAAACACTTGAGATTCACACTTGTAAGAAATTCCCTTGTAACTTGTAACTAGTAACTTGTAGACTTGTAGTTTTATGAAATAGGCCACAGGTCGTCAGCATAGTTTTTCAAGATGTTGATCGGCGATACAGCCGTAGTTGTGTAATGTTATATTTCCAAATAATTTCGCCACTGTCAAGGTTTGCAGTTCGTAGCAATTCTCTTTGACTTTCCCAAAAATCTTACATGGTCGTTTGTAAAGCAAAAATAATTTTCTCGTTGTTACTCTTTCCCATAAATTACTCGTTGGATTCGTTCTTTTCAAAACTAAATCTCCGACATTCAGACACGTAATTTTCTTTCATTTCCGGTTACGAATACGCTTTTCCGCTGCTGAATGCAGACGAGCTTTTACAAAAGTTTCTATCTGTTCTCGTATGTCATCTGTGGTTAATCCTTGTATAAGTGGACCTGTATCCTTATAAAACTCAGGTAAAAATGACTCCAGTATTACTTCAGTGCGTTCCGTGGTCAAAATTTCACTAGCTGTGAACCCTGTAGATGAATGTACAGTACGGTTCAAGATGCATTCCACGAACTGTATATAATCTCGCCAACTTTGCTGAGACTGATATCAATACGTTGACGCGCGATGTGCCGCGCACGTCTGTAATCTCGAAGCTGACAGCCGCTCTCTTCCTAAACACGTGTGCGCGCCACCGCCACGCCACAGCCACCGCCGGTTGCCAGGGCGACCACGCCGCGACCTAGGTTGCCCCTGGCAACCAGCTGGGTGAGCGCGCACTTTCCACCCCCTACCCCCTCGCTCCACCTGCGATCCCAGCCACCCCGACTACTCCTCTCCCACCAGGCCAGCGCTGTGCGCACGGCCCTGAGGCCGGCTGGAATCCCTGGAACCCCCAGCCCTCCCTACCTCAGGCCCCGGCCCTCAGGAGGGGTATAAAAGGCCGGCCCTCGGGCCAGGAGGTCAGTAAAAAAAATAATAATAATAAATTTAAAAAAAAATATTGGACGAGGGCATTTCTCCGCCCAAATAATAAAATAGGACAACCTTCATTGGAAAAAAAATTCACTAACTCCACTCTATTTTACAGGTTTTAGAAGACAACAGCCTGGGGTCTAGCTACAGCAATACTGGCTTAAGCCTAACTTTGACCGAGCTATGTCGGAACGCAATAGTTCGATCCTTAAGCCGGCCAGAGGTTTACTAATCCATGTAATTTCTTTTACCGTTATCACCAACACGACCACACGATTATATGCCTGCGCGAGTGTCGGCCTGAACTACCTGTTACATGCATTAACTACCCTTGCATGTTATGTGTTCCCAAGGGATCGTAGGAGCGGCTCGCACAGCTTTACACTACACGCCACACCCGAGTTTAACTAGGTCACTTGAAATTACAGCACACCGATGTGCCGCTTATCATAATTTTTAGGCACAAGTTTTAAATTTTAAGTTTCTTTTTTCATTTTTTTAAGAAGCAAACCAAAAATAATGTTGCATTTTAATTTCATTTCATTTTGTTTACATTACTGTACTCTCCAACTTGATCTTGTGCAACCCAGTGCACCTGCGCTTGTTCACAGGCCCAATTTGATACTTTTGCTGACGATTGGTTATCGCAGCATCTCGGCTGCGGTTTGCATCACGTTTTCTCCCTGTAACAAAATGACTCTTCGTGCTAGCGAACACTACCTCAAGCCCCGCGCTAGCATCTTTCATTTCTCAGAGGCAAGCATAGGTAGGCTGTTTGGTAGCACGTCGAGGAGCATATTACAGTCCGCGGTGACGCCTCGGGACGGTCCACACGAAGCTTTTCCCGGACGACATAGCAAATTTTTAACCCCCCTTCCCTCATATCCCCCCCTGTGGCTTCTAGGGAACTTCAACCCGGAGCATCGACCTCCAGTGAACCCGCGCAGGGTACATGGTCTCTCCAAGGACATACGCCCTTGTCCAACAAAGCCATCAGCGAGGCCTAGCGGCGGCAAAAATCCCTAACCTGGCTCTGGCCATTGGTTGCGAGTGCGCCCAGTGCACTCTAGCGGACGTTTCTGTGACCCTCCAGGCTGTTTCTCATCTTGGCCGCCAGAGCGCACTACTCATCCCTCCCATAAGGGACAGCTTGTAACAATGGACCTTGGAAACAGTCGCGGTGTGATTGCGACCTTAGTTCGCCCGCGAGCCTGGTGAGCGCGCAGCAAGCGTTTTGCAGTCTGCTTCGCCCCTTCGGGCTGATCCAGATTTCTTCGGACCATCCACCCCCCCCCCCCCCCCCTCTCCTTGGATAGGCGCAGTAACTTTCTTTAATAAAGCGCCCAAACTCCATTTTTTAAAATTTGGCGGGCAGCATCTGGTCAGTACGGACCACGCCTCGTGATTCGCGAGTCAATCTCAGTATCATTTCCAAGACTCGGCACTATGACATGTAGTCGTGAACGTCAAGGCATAGATGCTTTACTGTTCTTAATTTTAATAATTGGCTGCCCGCATGAGTTTTTTCCTTATTTTTCAATCTAAATATTTTTTTTTTCTTTCTTCTCTCATCATGGCTACCTCGGACTTCTGCGCGGGAGTTGCCTACTCTACTCCTGGAGCCAGCTAACGTAACTTCACCCCGCTGTTTTGGGTAAGTGATCGTCATACCTCACCCCCCCCCCCCCCCCCCTTTTTTTGGCCTTTCCCTGGGCGTAGATTTGCCCAGCCTTAGCCGCCTGTTAACCAGTGTAAGCAATTTGGAACTTTCGTTACAGGCGGGGTGAAGGAGTAGCTGCAAGAATAAAGTAAAAGAATTATAATGGAACTTCACTAACAAAATTAGCAGTCCGTGATTGGACTCATCCAATCACAAGTTTTCTCCCCTCACCGGTCGACATACAAGTTTCTTCACAAATCGAATTCTTCTGGACTTTAATCGACAGAAACCTCCAGTGCCAGTACCGCCAGTTTTCAGGACATAGGATTTGGTTAAATTCATTTCAAAAGAAAATTAAAAACAAAATGTAATTGTCTTTCTTTTGAGCCTGCGAGCTCATATATAACCAGGGTCGAGTTTAAGAGATATGTTTTTTCCCCTTTTATAAGTATTTTGTTGCCCCGGGGCTCCCTCCTGTTTGTTATTAATGTATTTTAATACATATGTAATTAAAGATTAAGATAAAAGAAAAGAAAATGCTAAGTAAATAATTTTAGTAAAAGGGCAGTTATATAAATCAAACCAGCATTCTTGTTATTTCAATATTACTCATCCTCGATCCACACAGTCTACTAGAGTTTATAGTAGGTTATAAGTAAATTCCTTTGTATGACGTCTGGGCACCACTGTGATAATTGTTTTTATTTTGTTTGTGGGCTGACGCTTCCAAGGCATTATTTTTTTTACTTACTTATTTATTGAGTGTTTATATGAAGCCCAGCATACGTTACACCGACAAGCCTCTAATGCACACCAACACGACATTACATCACACCAGTTAGCCAATCTAACTGGTGGGGAGCTTCACTCCCCTGCCGAATTAGGTACTAAAACTTTTATAGCATTACACAACCTACCAGCGCACACACAGGCCTGTGTGCCAAACCTATCCAACAAGACACGCACCTCCGCCGTCGATTCAAATGATTCTTCACCAGTGTGGGGTGCACCTGAATTACCGTGCACTTAGCGAGTTATAGAAACTTCGGTTTCTGGCTTCGCCCACGCTTACTGCTCCGGATGGCAATATGATGAATCGAGGGCAGGAGGTCAATTGGTGCCCTAGAAGCATCACTGGCAGCCGAGTCTTGCTCATTGTGCCACAACATGCTCACCGCGCCTTCACTAGCAACCGAGCCTGCCTGCCGCGCCTTGTAAGCGGCCGCGATCCGGAGTACATCCACCAAGTCCGCGGAGTACTTTAGAGTGTATCGGGAGATTATCAGCCTAAAATTCCACTGTTCAAATAAAAACTCTAACCACATCTCTGAGAGTGTCCTTTCGGGGTGAGGGAGCTCCTCGAGGACCGACACAGCCAGCCAGCCAGCCAGCCAGACAGCCAGCCAGCCAGCCAGCAACCCGAAACGGGCCGGCACAACAAGCCGAGCCAAGCCCAGCCTAGCCGAGCCAAGCCGAGCAGGCCGAACTCAGCCAGCCGAGCCGAGCAAACCAGCCAGACCCAGCCACCCAGCTGAGCCGAGCCAAGCAAGCCAGCCTGCAAGCCAAGCCCAACCATCAAGCTAGCCCAGCCCAGCCAGCCAGCCAGCCAGCCGAACCCAGCCAGCCAGCCAGCCAGCCAGCCCATACAACCAGCCAGCCAGCCAGCTAGCAGAGCCCAGCCAGCCTAGCACAGCCAGCCAGCCAGCCGAGTCCAGCCAGCCAAGCCGTGCACAGCCAGCCACCCTAACCCAATTAGCCGAGCCAGCCGAGCCCAGCCAGCCACCCTAACCCAATTAGCCAAGCCAGCCGAGCCCAGTTAGCCAAGCCAGCCGAGCCCAGCCTGCTTACCCCAGTTAGCCCAGCCAGCTAAGTAAAGCCAGCAAGCCTAGCCAAGCCAGCCGAGGGCATAAAGCCAGCCGAGTCCAGCCAGCCAGCCTAGCCAAGCCAGCCGAGCGAAAAAGCCAGCCGAGCCCAGCCAGTCAAGCCGTAAACAGCCAGCCACCCGAGCCCAGCCAGACAGCCAGCCGAGCCCAGCCAGACAGCCAGCCAGCCGAGCCCAGCCAGCCAGACAGCCAGCCGAGCCCAGCCAGCCAGCCGAGCCCAGCCAGCCAGCCAGCCAGCCGAGCCCAGCCAGCCAGCCGAGCCCAGCCAGGCGAGCCCAGCCAGCCAGCCAACCGAGCCCAACCAGCCGAGCCCAGCCAGCCAGCCGAGCCCAGCCAGCCAACCGAGCCCAGCCAGCCGTGCCCAGCCAGCCAGCCGAGCCCAGCCAGCCAGCCGAGCCCAGCCAGCCAGCAGAGCCCAGCCAGCCAGCCGAGCCCAGCCAGCCAGCCGAGCCCAGCCAGCCAAACCAAACCCAGCCAGCCAGCCGAGCCCAGCCAGCCAGCCGAGCCCAGCCAGCCAAACCAAACCCAGCCAGCCAGCCGAGCCCAGCCAGCCGAGCCCAGCCAGCCAACCGAGCCCAGCCAACCAACCGAGCCCAGCCAGCCAACCGAGCCCAGCCAGCCGAGCCCAGCCAGCCGAGCCCAGCCAGCAGAGCCCAGCCAGCCAGCCAACCGAGCCCAGCCAGCCAGCCAACCAAGCCCAGTCAGCCAGCCAGCCAGCCGAGCCCAGCCAGCCAGCCGAGCCCAGCCAGCCAGCCAGCCGAGCCCAGCCAGCCAGCCAGCAGAGCCCAGCCAGCCAGCCAGCCGAGCCCAGCCAGCCAGTCGAGCCCAGCCAGATAGCCGAGCCCAGCCAGCCAGCCGAGCACAGCCAGCCAGCCGATCCCAGCCAGCCAGCCGAGCCCAGCCAGCCAGCCAGCCGAGCCCAGTCAGCCAGCCGAGCCCAGCCAGAAAGCCAGCCGAGCCCAGCCAGCCAGCCAACCGAGCCCAGCCAACCAGCCAGCCAGCCGGGACCAACCAGCCAGCCAGCCAGCCAGCTGAGCCCAGCCAGCCAGCCAGCCAGCCGAGCCCAGCCAGACAGCCAGCCGAGCCCAGCCAGCCAGCCAGCCGAGCCCAGTCAGCCAGCCGAGCCCAGCCAGAAAGCCAGCCGAGCCCAGCCAGCCAGCCAGCCGAGCCCAGCCAACCAGCCAGCCAGCCGGGACCAACCAGCCAGCCAGCCAGCCAGCCGAGCCCAGCCAGCCAGCCAGCCAGCCGAGCCCAGCCCAGCCAGCCAGCCAGCCGAGCCCAGCCAGCCAGCCAGCCGAGCCCAGCCAGCCAGCCGAGCCCAGCCAGCCAGCCAGCCGAGCCCAGCCAGCCAGCCAGCCAGCCAGCCGAGCCCAACCAGCCAGCCGAGCCCAGCCAACCAGCCAGCCAGCCGGGACCAACCAGCCAGCCAGCCAGCCAGCCGAGCCCAGCCAGCCAGCCAGCCAGCCGAGCCCAGCCAGCCAGCCGAGCCCAGCCAGCCGAGCCCAGCCAGCCAACCAAGAGCAAAGCCAGCCAGTCGAGCCCTGCTAGCCAGCTGAGCCCAGCTCCGAGCCCAGCCAGCCAGCCAGCCAGCCGAGCCCAGCCAGCCAGCCGAGCCCAGCCAGCCAGCCGAGCCCAGCCAGCCAGGCAAGCCCAGCCAGCCAGCCAGGCAAGCCCAGCCAGCCAGCCAGGCGAGCCCAGCCAGCCAGCCAGGCGAGCCCAGCCAGCCAGCCAGGCGAGCCCTGCCAGCCAGCCAGGCGAGCCCAGCCAGCCAGCCAGGCGAGCCCAGCCAGCCAGCCAGGCGAGCCCAGCCAGCCAGCCAGGCGAGCCCAGCCAGCCAGCCAGCTGAGCCCAGCCAGCCAGCCGAGCCCAGCCAGCCAGCCGAGCCCAGCCACCCGAGCCCAGCCAGCCAGCAGAGCCCAGCCAGCCAGCCAGGCGAGCCCAGCCAGCCAGCCAGGCGAGTCCAGCCAGCCAGGCGAGCCCAGCCAGCCAGCCAGGCGAGCCCAGCCAGCCAGCCAAGCGAGCCCAGCCAGCCAGCCAGCCAGGCGAGCCCAGCCAGCCAGCCAGGCGAGCCCAGCCAGCCAGCCGAGCCAGCCAGCCGAGCACAGCCAGCCAGCCGAGCCCAGCCACCCGAGCCCAGCCAGCCAGGCGAGCCCAGCCAGCCAGCCAGGCGAGCCCAGCCAGCCAGCCAGCCAGCCGAGCCCAGCCAGCCAGCCGAGCCCAGCCACCCGAGCCCAGCCAGCCAGCCGAGCCCAGCCAGCCAGCAGAGCCCAGCCAGCCAGCCAGGCGAGCCCAGAAAGCCAGCCAGGCGAGCCCAGCCACCCGAGCCCAGCTAGCCTAGCGAGCCGAGCCCAGCCAGCCAGCCGAGCCCAGCCAGCCAGCCGAGCCCAGCCAGCCAGCAGAGCCCAGCCAGCCAGCCAGGCGAGCCCAGAAAGCCAGCCAGGCGAGCCCAGCCACCCGAGCCCAGCCAGCCAGCCGAGCCCAGCCAGCCAGCCAGCCGAGCCCAGCCAGCCAGCCGAGCCCAGCCACCCGAGCCCAGCCAGCCAGCCGAGCCCAGCCAGCCAGCAGAGCCCAGCCAGCCAACCAGGCGAGCCCAGAAAGCCAGCCAGGCGAGCCCAGCCACCCGAGCCCAGCCAGCCAGCCGAGCCCAGCCAGCCAGCCAGCCAGCCGAGCCCAGCCAGCCAGCCGAGCCCAGCCACCTGAGCCCAGCCAGCCAGCCGAGCCCAGCCAGCCAGCCTAGCGAGCCGAGCCCAGCCAGCATAGCGAGCCGATCCCAGCCAGCCAGCCGAGCCCAGCCAGCCAGCCGAGCCCAGCCAGCCAGCCAGGCGAGCCCAGAAAGCCAGCCAGGCGAGCCCAGCCACCCGAGCCCAGCCAGCCAGCCGAGCCCAGCCAGCCAGCCGAGCCCAGCCAGCCAGCCGAGCCCAGCCAGCCAGCAGAGCCCAGCCAGCCAGCCTAGCGAGCCGAGCCCAGCCAGCCAGCCGAGCCCAGCCAGCCAGCCTAGCGAGCCGAGCCCAGCCAGCCAGCCGAGCCCAGCCAGCCAGCCTAGCGAGCCGAGCCCAGCCAGCCAGCAGAGCCCAGCCAGCCAGCCTAGCGAGCCGAGCCCAGCCAGCCAGCCGAGCCCAGCCAGCCAGCCGAGCCCAGCCAGCCAGCCAGGCGAGCCCAGAAAGCCAGCCAGGCGAGCCCAGCCACCCGAGCCCAGCCAGCCAGCCGAGCCCAGCCAGCCAGCCAGCCGAGCCCAGCCAGCCGAGCCCAGCCAGCCAGCAGGGCCCAGCCAGCCAGCCTAGCGAGCCGAGCCCAGCCAGCCAGCCGAGCCCAGCCAGCCAGCCGAGCCCAGCCAGCCAGCCAGGCGAGCCCAGAAAGCCAGCCAGGCGAGCCCAGCCACCCGAGCCCAGCCAGCCAGCCGAGCCCAGCCAGCCAGCAGAGCCCAGCCAGCCTAGCGAGCCGAGCCCAGCCAGCCAGCCGAGCCCAGCCAGCCAGCCGAGCCCAGCCAGCCAGCCAGGCGAGCCCAGAAAGCCAGCCAGGCGAGCCCAGCCACCCGAGCCCAGCCATCCAGCCGAGCCCAGCCAGACAGCCAGCCGAGCCCAGCCAGCCAGCCGAGCCCAGCCACCCGAGCCCAGCCAGCCAGCCGAGCCCAGCCAGCCACCCGAGCCCAGCCAGCCAGCCAGCAGAGCCCAGCCAGCCAGCCTAGCGAGCCGAGCCCAGCCAGCCAGCCGAGCCCAGCCAGCCAGCCGAGCCCAGCCAGCCAGCCGAGCCCAGCCAGCCAGCAGAGCCCAGCCAGCCAGCCTAGCGAGCCGAGCCCAGCCAGCCAGCCGAGCCCAGCCAGCCAGCCTAGCGAGCCGAGCCCAGCCAGCCAGCCGAGCCCAGCCAGCCAGCCTAGCGAGCCGAGCCCAGCCAGCCAGCAGAGCCCAGCCAGCCAGCCTAGCGAGCCGAGCCCAGCCAGCCAGCCGAGCCCAGCCAGCCAGCCGAGCCCAGCCAGCCAGGCGAGCCCAGAAAGCCAGCCAGGCGAGCCCAGCCACCCGAGCCCAGCCAGCCAGCCGAGCCCAGCCAGCCAGCCAGCCGAGCCCAGCCAGCCGAGCCCAGCCAGCCAGCAGAGCCCAGCCAGCCAGCCTAGCGAGCCGAGCCCAGCCAGCCAGCCGAGCCCAGCCAGCCAGCCGAGCCCAGCCAGCCAGCCAGGCGAGCCCAGAAAGCCAGCCAGGCGAGCCCAGCCACCCGAGCCCAGCCAGCCAGCCGAGCCCAGCCAGCCAGCAGAGCCCAGCCAGCCTAGCGAGCCGAGCCCAGCCAGCCAGCCGAGCCCAGCCAGCCAGCCGAGCCCAGCCAGCCAGCCAGGCGAGCCCAGAAAGCCAGCCAGGCGAGCCCAGCCACCCGAGCCCAGCCAGCCAGCCGAGCCCAGCCAGCCAGCCAGCCGAGCCCAGCCAGCCAGCCGAGCCCAGCCACCCGAGCCCAGCCAGCCAGCCGAGCCCAGCCAGCCACCCGAGCCCAGCCAGCCAGCCAGCAGAGCCCAGCCAGCCAGCCTAGCGAGCCGAGCCCAGCCAGCCAGCCGAGCCCAGCCAGCCACCCGAGCCCAGCCAGCCAGGCGAGCCCAGCCACCCGAGCCCAGCCAGCCAGCCGAGCCCAGCCAGCCAGCAGAGCCCAGCCAGCCAGCCTAGCGAGCCGAGCCCAGCCAGCCAGCCGAGCCCAGCCAGCCAGCCGAGCCCAGCCAGCCAGCCTAACCCAATTAGCCAAGCCAGCCGAGCCCAGTTAGCCAAGCCAGCCGAGCCCAGCCTGCTTACCCCAGTTAGCCCAGCCAGCTAAGTAAAGCCAGCAAGCCTAGCCAAGCCAGCCGAGGGCATAAAGCCAGCCGAGTCCAGCCAGCCAGCCTAGCCAAGCCAGCCGAGCGAAAAAGCCAGCCGAGCCCAGCCAGTCAAGCCGTAAACAGCCAGCCACCCGAGCCCAGCCAGACAGCCAGCCGAGCCCAGCCAGACAGCCAGCCAGCCGAACCCAGCCAGCCAGACAGCCAGCCGAGCCCAGCCAGCCAGCCGAGCCCAGCCAGCCAGCCAGCCAGCCGAGCCCAGCCAGCCAGCCGAGCCCAGCCAGGCGAGCCCAGCCAGCCAGCCAACCGAGCCCAGCCAGCCAGCCGAGCCCAGCCAGCCAGCCGAGCCCAGCCAGCCAACCGAGCCCAGCCAGCCGTGCCCAGCCAGCCAGCCGAGCCCAGCCAGCCAGCCGAGCCCAGCCAGCCAAACGAGCCCAGCCAGCCAGCCGAGCCCAGCCAGCCAGCCGAGCCCAGCCAGCCGTGCCCAGCCAGCCCGCCGAGCCCAGCCAGCCAGCCGAGCCCAGCCAGCCAAACGAGCCCAGCCAGCCAGCCGAGCCCAGCCAGCCAGCCGAGCCCAGCCAGCCAAACCGAGCCCAGCCAGCCAGCCAACCAAACCCAGCCAGCCAGCCGAGCCCAGCCAGCCGAGCCCAGCCAGCCAACCGAGCCCAGCCAGCCAACCGAGCCCAGCCAGCCAACCGAGCCCAGCCAACCAACCGAGCCCAGCCAGCCAACCGAGCCCAGCCAGCCGAGCCCAGCCAGCCGAGCCCAGCCAGCAGAGCCCAGCCAGCCAGCCAGCCGAGCCCAGCCAGCCAGTCGAGCCCAGCCAGATAGCCGAGCCCAGCCAGCCAGCCGAGCACAGCCAGCCAGCCGATCCCAGCCAGCCAGCCGAGCCCAGCCAGCCAGCCAGCCGAGCCCAGTCAGCCAGCCGAGCCCAGCCAGAAAGCCAGCCGAGCCCAGCCAGCCAGCCAACCGAGCCCAGCCAACCAGCCAGCCAGCCGGGACCAACCAGCCAGCCAGCCGGGACCAGCCAGCTGAGCCCAGCCAGCCAGCCAGCCAGCCAGCCGAGCCCAGCCAGCCAGCCAGCCGAGCCCAGCCAGCCAGCCAGCCGAGCCCAGTCAGCCAGCCGAGCCCAGCCAGAAAGCCAGCCGAGCCCAGCCAGCCAGCCAGCCGAGCCCAGCCAACCAGCCAGCCAGCCGGGACCAACCAGCCAGCCAGCCAGCAAGCCGAGCCCAGCCAGCCAGCCGAGCCCAGCCAGCCAGCCAGCCGAGCCCAGCCAGCCAGCCAGCCGAGCCCAGCCAGCCAGCCAGCCAGCCAGCCGAGCCCAACCAGCCAGCCGAGCCCAGCCAACCAGCCAGCCAGCCGGGACCAACCAGCCAGCCAGCCAGCCAGCCGAGCCCAGCCAGCCAGCCAGCCAGCCGAGCCAGGCCAGCCAGCCAGCCGAGCCCAGCCAGCCAGCCAGCCGAGCCCAGCCAGCCAGCCAGCCAGCCAGCCAGCCAGCCGAGCCCAGCCAGCCAGCCGAGCCCAGCCAGCCGAGCCCAGCCAGCCAACCAAGAGCAAAGCCCGCCAGTCGAGCCCTGCTAGCCAGCTGAGCCCAGCTCCGAGCCCAGCCAGCCAGCCAGCCAGCCGAGCCCAGCCAGCCAGCCGAGCCCAGCCAGCCAGGCAAGCCCAGCCAGCCAGCCAGGCAAGCCCAGCCAGCCAGCCAGGCGAGCCCAGCCAGCCAGCCAGGCGAGCCCAGCCAGCCAGCCAGGCGAGCCCAGCCAGCCAGCCAGGCGAGCCCAGCCAGCCAGCCAGGCGAGCCCAGCCAGCCAGCCAGGCGAGCCCAGCCAGCCAGCCAGGCGAGCCCAGCCAGCCAGCCAGCTGAGCCCAGCCAGCCAGCCGAGCCCAGCCAGCCAGCCGAGCCCAGCCACCCGAGCCCAGCCAGCCAGCAGAGCCCAGCCAGCCAGCCAGGCGAGCCCAGCCAGCCAGCCAGGCGAGCCCAGCCAGCCAGGCGAGCCCAGCCAGCCAGCCAGGCGAGCCCAGCCAGCCAGCCAAGCGAGCCCAGCCAGCCAGCCAGGCGAGCCCAGCCAGCCAGCCAGGCGAGCCCAGCCAGCCAGCCGAGCCAGCCAGCCGAGCCCAGCCAGCCAGCCGAGCCCAGCCACCCGAGCCCAGCCAGCCAGGCGAGCCCAGCCAGCCAGCCAGGCGAGCCCAGCCAGCCAGCCAGCCAGCCGAGCCCAGCCAGCCAGCCGAGCCCAGCCACCCGAGCCCAGCCAGCCAGCCGAGCCCAGCCAGCCAGCAGAGCCCAGCCAGCCAGCCAGGCGAGCCCAGAAAGCCAGCCAGGCGAGCCCAGCCACCCGAGCCCAGCCAGCCTAGCAAGCCGAGCCCAGCCAGCCAGCCGAGCCCAGCCAGCCAGCCGAGCCCAGCCAGCCAGCAGAGCCCAGCCAGCCAGCCAGGCGAGCCCAGAAAGCCAGCCAGGCGAGCCCAGAAAGCCAGCCAGGCGAGCCCAGCCACCCGAGCCCAGCCAGCCAGCCGAGCCCAGCCAGCCAGCCAGCCGAGCCCAGCCAGCCAGCCGAGCCCAGCCACCCGAGCCCAGCCAGCCAGCCGAGCCCAGCCAGCCAGCAGAGCCCAGCCAGCCAGTCAGGCGAGCCCAGAAAGCCAGCCAGGCGAGCCCAGCCACCCGAGCCCAGCCAGCCAGCCGAGCCCAGCCAGCCAGCCAGCCGAGCCCAGCCAGCCAGCCGAGCCCAGCCACCTGAGCCCAGCCAGCCAGCCGAGCCCAGCCAGCCAGCCTAGCGAGCCGAGCCCAGCCAGCCTAGCGAGCCGAGCCCAGCCAGCCAGCCGAGCCCAGCCAGCCAGCCGAGCCCAGCCAGCCAGCCAGGCGAGCCCAGAAAGCCAGCCAGGCGAGCCCAGCCACCCGAGCCCAGCCAGCCAGCCGAGCCCAGCCAGCCAGCCGAGCCCAGCCAGCCAGCCGAGCCCAGCCAGCCAGCAGAGCCCAGCCAGCCAGCCTAGCGAGCCGAGCCCAGCCAGCCAGCCGAGCCCAGCCAGCCAGCCTAGCGAGCCGAGCCCAGCCAGCCAGCCGAGCCCAGCCAGCCAGCCTAGCGAGCCGAGCCCAGCCAGCCAGCAGAGCCCAGCCAGCCAGCCAGCCTAGCGAGCCGAGCCCAGCCAGCCAGCCGAGCCCAGCCAGCCAGCCGAGCCCAGCCAGCCAGCCAGGCGAGCCCAGAAAGCCAGCCAGGCGAGCCCAGCCACCCGAGCCCAGCCAGCCAGCCGAGCCCAGCCAGCCAGCCAGCCGAGCCCAGCCAGCCAGCAGAGCCCAGCCAGCCAGCCTAGCGAGCCGAGCCCAGCCAGCCAGCCGAGCCCAGCCAGCCAGCCGAGCCCAGCCAGCCAGCCAGGCGAGCCCAGAAAGCCAGCCAGGCGAGCCCAGCCACCCGAGCCCAGCCAGCCAGCCGAGCCCAGCCAGCCAGCAGAGCCCAGCCAGCCAGCCTAGCGAGCCGAGCCCAGCCAGCCAGCCGAGCCCAGCCAGCCAGCCGAGCCCAGCCAGCCAGCCAGGCGAGCCCAGAAAGCCAGCCAGGCGAGCCCAGCCACCCGAGCCCAGCCAGCCAGCCGAGCCCAGCCAGCCAGCCAGCCGAGCCCAGCCAGCCAGCCGAGCCCAGCCACCCGAGCCCAGCCAGCCAGCCGAGCCCAGCCAGCCAGCCAGCAGAGCCCAGCCAGCCAGCCTAGCGAGCCGAGCCCAGCCAGCCAGCCGAGCCCAGCCAGCCACCCGAGCCCAGCCAGCCAGGCGAGCCCAGCCACCCGAGCCCAGCCAGCCAGCCGAGCCCAGCCAGCCAGCAGAGCCCAGCCAGCCAGCCTAGCGAGCCGAGCCCAGCCAGCCAGCCGAGCCCAGCCAGCCAGCCGAGCCCAGCCAGCCAGCCGAGCCCAGCCAGCCAGCCGAGCCCAGACAGCCAGCCAGCAGAGCCCAGTCAGCCAGCCAGGCGAGCCCAGAAAGCCAGCCAGGCGAGCCCAGCCACCCGAGCCCAGCCAGCCAGCCGAGCCCAGCCAGCCAGCCAGCCGAGCCCAGCCAGCCAGCCGAGCCCAGCCACCCGAGCCCAGCCAGCCAGCCGAGCCCAGCCAGCCACCTGAGCCCAGCCAGCCAGCCTAGCGAGCCGAGCCCAGCCAGCCAGCCGAGCCCAGCCAGCCAGCCGAGCCCAGCCAGCCAGCAGAGCCCAGCCAGCCAGCCAGGCGAGCCCAGAAAGCCAGCCAGGCGAGCCCAGCCACCCGAGCCCAGCCAGCCAGCCGAGCCCAGCCAGCCAGCCAGCCGAGCCCAGCCAGCCAGCCGAGCCCAGCCACCCGAGCCCAGCCAGCCAGCAGAGCCCAGCCAGCCAGCCAGGCGAGCCCAGAAAGCCAGCCAGGCGAGCCCAGCCACCCGAGCCCAGCCAGCCAGCCAGCCGAGCCCAGCCACCCGAGCCCAGCCAGCCAGCCGAGCCCAGCCAGCCAGCAGAGCCCAGCCAGCCAGCCAGGCGAGCCCAGCCAGCCAGCCAGGCGAGCCCAGCCAGCCAGCCAGGCGAGCCCAGCCAGCCAGGCGAGCCCAGCCAGCCAGCCAGGCGAGCCCATCCAGCCAGCCAGGCGAGCCCAGCCAGCCAGCCAGGCGAGCCCAGCCAGCCAGCCAGCTGAGCCCAGCCAGCCAGCCGAGCCCAGCCAGCCAGCCAGCCAGCCAGCCGAGCCCAGCCAGCCAGGCGAGCCCAGCCAGCCAGTCAGGCGAGCCCAGCCAGCCAGCCAGCCGAGCCCAGCCAGCCAGCCGAGCCCAGCCAGCCAGCCAGCCAGCCAGCCAGCCGAGCCCAGCCAGCCAGCAGAGCCCAAGCCAGCCAGCCAGGCGAGCCCAGCCAGCCAGCCAGGCGAACCCAGCCAGCCAGCCAGGCGAGCCCAGCCAGCCAGCCAGGCGAGCCCAGCCAGCCAGCCAGGCGAGCCCAGCCAGCCAGCCAGCCGAGCCCAGCCAGCCAGCCGAGCCCAGCCACCCGAGCCCAGCCAGCCAGTCAGGCGAGCCCAGCCAGCCAGTCAGGCGAGCCCAGCCAGCCAGCCAGCCGAGCCCAGCCAGCCAGCCGAGCCCAGCCAGCCAGCCAGCCAGCCAGCCGAGCCCAGCCAGCCAGCAGAGCCCAAGCCAGCCAGCCAGGCGAGCCTAGCCAGCCAGCCAGGCGAGCCCAGCCAGCCAGCCAGGCAAGCCCAGCCAGCCAGCCAGGCGAGCCCATCCAGCCAGCCAGGCGAGCCCAGCCAGCCAGCCAGGCGAGCCCAGCCAGCCAGCCAGCCGAGCCCAGCCAGCCAGCCGAGCCCAGCCAGCCAGCCAGCCAGCCAGCCGAGCCCAGCCAGCCAGGCAAGCCCAGCCAGCCAGTCAGGCGAGCCCAGCCAGCCAGCCAGCCGAGCCCAGCCAGCCAGCCGAGCCCAGCCAGCCAGCAGAGCCCAAGCCAGCCAGCCAGGCGAGCCCAGCCAGCCAGCCAGGCGAGCCCAGCCAGCCAGCCAGGCGAGCCCAGCCAGCCAGTCAGGCGAGCCCAGCCAGCCAGTCAGGCGAGCCCAGCCAGCCAGCCAGCCGAGCCCAGCCACCCGAGCCCAGCCAGCCACCCGAGCCCAGCCAGCCAGCCGAGCCCAGCCAGCAGAGCCCAGCCAGCAGAGCCCAGCCAGCCAGCCGAGCCCTGCCAGCCGAGCCCAGCCAGCCGAGCCCAGCCAGCCAGCCGAGCCCAGCCAGCCAGCCGAGCCCAGCCAGCCAGCCGAGCCCAGCCAGCCTAGCGAGCCCGGCCAGCCAGGCGATCCCAGCCAGGCAGCCGAGCCCAGCCAGGCAGCCGAGCCCAGCCAGGCAGCCGAGCCCAGCCAGGCAGCCGAGCCCAGCCAGCCAGCCTAGCGAGCCCAGCCAGCCAGGCGATCCCAGCCAGGCAGCCGAGCCCAGCCAGGCAGCCGAGCCCAGCCAGGCAGCCGAGCCCAGCCAGCCAGCCGAGCCCAGCCAGCTAGGCGAGTCCAGACAGCCAGCCGAGCCCAGCCAGCCAGCCGAGCCCAGCCAGCCAGCCGAGCCCAGCCAGCCAGCAGAGCCCAGCCAGCCAGCCGAGCCCAGCCAGCCAGCCGAGCCCAGCCAGCCAGCCGAGCCCAGCCAGCCAGCCGAGCCCTGCCAGCCAACCGAGCCCAGCCAGCCAGCCGAGCCCAGCCAGCCAGGCGAGTCCAGCCAGCCAGCCGAGCCCAGCCAGCCAGCCGAGCCCAGCCAGCCAGCCGAGCCCAGCCAGCCAGTCGAGCCCTGCTAGCCAGCTGAGCCCTGCTAGCCAACTGAGCCCAGCTAGCCTAGCCCAGCCAGCTAGCCGAGCCCAGCCAGCAAGCCGAGCCCAGCCAGCCAGCCGAGCCCAGCCAGCCAGCCGAGCCCAGCCAGCCAGCCGAGCCCAGCCAGCCAGCCGAGCCCAGCCAGCCAGCCGAGCCCTGCCAGCCAGTCGAGCCCTGCAGCCAGCCGAGCCCAGCCAGCCAGTCGAGCCCTGCTAGCCAGCTGAGCCCAGCTAGCCTAGCCCAGCCAGCCAGCCGAGCCAGCCAGCCAGCCGAGCCCAGCCAGCCAGCCGAGCCCAGCCAGCCAGCCGAGCCCAGCCAGCCAGCCGAGCCCAGCCAGCCGAGCCCAGCCATCCAGCCGAGCCCAGCCAGCCAGGCGAGCCCAGCCTGCCAGGCGAGCCCAGCCAGCCAGCCGAGCCCTGCCAGCCAGTCGAGCCCTGCTAGCCAGCTGAGCCCAGCTAGCCTAGCCCAGCCATCTAGCCGAGCCCAGCCAGCCAGCCGAGCCCAGCCAGCCAAGAGCCCAGCCAGCCAGCCGAGCCCAGCCAGCCAGCCGAGCCCAGCCAGCCAGTCGAGCCCAGCCAGATAGCCGAGCCCAGCCAGCCAGCCGAGCCCAGCCAGCCGAGCCCAGCCAGCCAGCCATCCGAGCCCAGCCAGCTAGCCAGCTCTACTACTGCAGGGTGAGGAAGACCGCAGAGTCAAACTAGCCGCATAAAGTAAGTTGACATCAGACGAGGGACACTGGGTGCCCCATTTATGGGCATCCCAAGGTGGGGGAAAACTTAACCTACCCTTCTTAGGAACCTTCATTCAGAGGGTACCCGCGCTAGTCAGGCCATACCTTCTTATCTATGCAGGAACTGAAGATTGACACTTAGGCCATTCTGGAAGAGCCAGGTGCCACGCGACAACGTTCTTTAAAATTGTTCCTAAATTACGCATCTCCCGCTTCACCGGGTTACTCTGGGATGTCGTACGGATGGCGTGAAGTAATTAATCCTAGATTTCTCAGTCCTTGTTGCCAAATGGTACTGGTGAACTGAGTTCCTTTAACTGATAAGATACAGACTGGTTTCGATACTTGAGTTATAAATGTTTTTAACTTGGCAAACAGTCTTAGCATTTGCATTAACTATTGTGTAGAGCTTGGAATATTTTGAGAATACATCCATGAAAACTAGAATGTACCTCACCCCAGCCTTTGAAGTTGGTAGTGGACCGAATAAATCTACCATCACTAATTGTAAAGGTTTATCGGGTAATATCGTTGGTACACTCCTTCTAAATGCTCTTGCACGTGTTTGGCCTCTTGACACAAATCACAAGTTGAAACAACTTTCTGTATGTATTTTTGCATATGTTTCCAGAAAATTTGGCAATGCAATGCTGCATCAGGGTGTCCACATAATAACTCAAAAAAATTTCCAGTACACGAAAAAAATTTCAAGTACATTTTCCACCAGCCAGTGATTTTGGAATGTTGTATGTGAATAAAACATTGTCTTCAGAAACACAATATAACTGGTGTATATTGGATTCAGGGGGCGAAACCAATAATTTCTTAGGAACTACACAAACATGAATCTGTCTCAATAAGAGGTACGTATAACAAATTAACAATATACAAGAATGAATTACAATTAGCGAACTTACCAAGTAGGTAGTTGAATAGTATGTGGGCACTGCATCTCATCTCTTCGCATCACAATTAATGTCACAGAATAACAAGTGCCACAGCTGTTTTCCATGTTTATCATTCTTGAGATTAAAATACCTAGTACCAAGACTTGAATATATGTTGAAATAAAATCATTTTGTCCCAAATTTTACCTTCTTTAAAAGTGATTCCATCTATAACAAATCCTAAATACAAGAATATACAAGTAAAGTTATCTAAATAATAGTTGTGTTTTGTCAAAACAGTGACAGCATCACAATATTTAACTTTGTTTAGTCCAAAACTACCAAATATCATTTTTTTAATATATGTAATTTGGCTGAAATTTCAGCAAGTTCCCTTTCCTTATCTTCAACCACTTTCCTTTTCTTCATTTCAAGTTCACTGATTTCCAATGCCACCCTCTTTCTTTCATCTTGCTTCCGCTCCTCTGTCCCTTTCTCTTGTTGCTGTCTTTCAAGAGCTTCCTATTTTCCACTAGCATTCCTCATTGAAAAAATAAGTGATTTTGTTATTTCAATGCTGTCCATTACACCCTTTGCAGTCACTGAATCATAAATCATTCACTGTGCCACGAGAGACTGTTCTTTTAAGTTTTCCACTAGACATTCTCGATTAACTGAAAAACCTCTTTCGAGATTTGAGTTTTTGTGAGACATAATAAGAATGAGCTGGACAGGCGCCCGCCCGCCCGCCCGCCCGCCTGCCATCCCCTGCTCTACGCTGCGCTGGGGCCGGTCTCGGATGCTTGAACACCGTCTTTCCCGTAGCAAAAAATAAAAAATATCTACTGTACTTTACAGCATATCCTACTGTGGATTCGTTTTCGTCTTTCATAAACTGTTATTCCTCCGAACACGTGAATAGTGACTTCTTACATTTGTGAACAGCATGTGGAAAGTTACTACTAATAACTGCTCGTATTTTTTATACTCCTACACACTGCAGACATTTCTCACGTAAAATTAACATGTGAACCACCTGCTCTCATTTATTTTGCCACCACTGACTCTTTTCTTCACCCCACTTTTAATATTCAGCCCAAAGACACGTCAATATATAATCATTACGGGAGTGATAAAGGAGGGGCGAAAACAGCAACATAAGCTAGTTCGTCAAGACGTGACCGGGATCTGGATGATAAGCTGGAAGAATTTCTGTCCTTACATTTATTTCTACGTGATTCCCTTTATCAGCTCGTCTTTAAAAATGTTTACCAAATGTAAACCAAACTTGAAAATCAAAAACGCTATCTTAAAATATATCTGAACTCACAAACACCGTACAAAGACTAAGTGATGCTTTTCAGAATAAAATAAGGAGCTTAGGGGTGGGGATGACACGTGTTGTAGCTATGCACTGCACACGATTGCGGTTGATATGCGTTACGCGCCGGAAATGTTGGACGGAGGGAAGGATGAGTATAGTTCATGTGTGGTAAAATAAATATTTTTACGGCCCTGCTAAATTTTCATTCAAGTAATCTCAAAGTTTCAGTGATTTCTCATCGAAATACTGCTGTGTAATAGTAAACAAATTGTATCATAATAACTTATACGTTATACAGTATCTACTAAAAGTAAATGGCTGTCCTGTAGGCCTTAAAATATTAATTTTGTCACACAGGTGTGGAAGGGGAGGAGGGTGTACACCTGTTGACAGTTTCTCACGCAAAAGGTTGCACGAAGGGAAGAAATGCTGCAATGTTAAGGGAGGGAGGAGGGGTGACAGGATGGTCTGTGTTTCTGAGAGGGATGAGCCTTGAAGAACGTGCAGCAGGGGAGGGAGAGGTCCGCCGCATTCTTTAATGTCCGATGTTTTTTTTTTACTTATCTTATAGGACCATTGGTAAGAAGGGTATTAAAGCCTGCACAAAATATATACGTAATGCATGTTAAAAAATAACATTTACATAAGCTTTCATTGTGATTTTTTCAATTCTTTTCTGATTATTTTTTTATGTCAAAATTTCTGATTTTTTGACGGTTCCTGAGAATGTATTCGTAAAATCGATGCTTCGTAAAATCGGGGTTCTAGTGTATTTTAAAACACATGTGTTTGTCGGTTAAAATCAAATTCATGTAAATCATTAAAAACACTAATGTCCCATATGTGATATATTATATTAATCCCTCCTACACCGCGCACACAACAGCCCGGCCGTGAAGGCGTACAAGAATTATCGCACGTATTGTCCCACGATAGCCGAGAACTGAGTGTATCCGAGCGAACACGGACTGGCAACCTAGCCACGCCACGGCCATGCTCACAACGCACTCTGGCAAGGCAAGCCAACAGTTTTTGACGTTTTCGTTCATTGAATCTCGGTTCGCAGAGTGGCGTAACTCATGTTCCGCGCAAATTCGTATTACCTCTAATTTGAGTTGCAAATGCACTTTTCTTGATCATTTTACCTTCCCTCATAAACTTCCAATACAAAATTCCAGTACAAAACAATGACTTTCCCATACATTCTCCTATTTAAAAAATATCCCGTACTTTTCCCGTACTTCCCGTACTTTCCAGTACAGTGGACACCCTGCGGCATGCAGTTTACCAGATCCTACGTGACCTAATACTTCATGTATTTCTCGAATGATTATCTATTGCATATCGTTCGGTATAACTGGTCTCCAATGGTCTTCCATGAGTGATTTTGGAATGTTGTATGTAAATAAAACATCGTCTTCAGAAACACAATATAACTGGTGTATATTAGATTCAGGGGGCGAAACCAATAATTTATTTACAAAATTTGTCAGTTTCTTGCATACTTTTGAGGCTTTTAAATAATTATCTTAGCTTAACGTTTTTCTCTACATTGACTGTAATAGTCTGTGCTATCAAAAATTCCTTGGAACTTTTATCGTTACCATGTTGCTCGTCAAACACGTCTGGCGCTCGACTCAAATAATCTGCAGCTAGATTATTTTGTCCATTTATGTGGTGTATGGTGATGTCGTACTCCTGAATCAATAAACACCATCTGGTGATGCGACTACCAAACGTTTTTCCTGTTCTCAAGCATGTTATTGCTTGGTGATCCGTCATTAACTTGATGGTTTCTCCAATGAGTATGTCTCAAAATTTTTGTAGGGCCCAAACAATAGCCAATGCCTCCTTTTCGGTCACCATATAGTTCCGTTTGGCATTGTTCATGGTTCGGCTCGCCATTGCTACAGTTTTTTCTATACTATTCTCGTCGCATTGAGCCAGTTTTACGCCCAACGTGTATGCTGAGGCGCCAGTGTATAGTATAAACTCTCACCCTTGAACTGGATGGTGAATCACGCGTTCCTTTAAAAATATTGCCTTTAATGCTTCGAATGCGTCTTGTTCTTTCTCAGACCAAAACCAACATTTTCCCTTTTTCAATAAATTGAATAATGGTAATGCAACTCGAGCTATTTGGTCGGAGTAATTTCTATAGAACCCTACGACTCCTAGAAAAACTCGTAGCTGTTTGACATTACGTGGTTATAGCACTTAACTTGTCGGGTGCTGTACGTATTCCTGTTGGCGTTAGGATATGACCTAGAAATGGTACTTCATTCCCACGGATTTTTGATTTCCGTAATTTGACGGTCATACCAGCAGTTCTTAATTTAGAAATGACAATGTTAACGTACTGTAGATGTTCCTCGAATGACTTAGAAGTGATAAGTATATAATCTACATAGGCTCGTGCAAAATTTTTGCATTGTCCCTAAAGTAGTATCTAAGCATCGGGTAAATTGGGCGACAGCATTGGATAGTCCAAATGGCATTACCTAAAAAATATATATTGTTGATTTTTGAAAAGAAATGCTGTGTACTGCTGTGAGTCTTTTCTCAGAGGTATTTGCCAGTATCCGGCTGATAAGTCCAACGTAGTTAGATGTTTTATACCTTGGTACAGTCTAAGGATGTCACTGGTGTTTCGAGGACTTTCTCAATCTCTTACAGTTAATTTGTTGATTTCGCGTGCATTCAAACACAAACGCACGCTGCCATCTTTTTTCCGTACACATACCACGGGGTTAATGAAAGGACTAGACTCACGTTTCACTACCTGCCACTCTTAACATCAATTAGAAATAGTTTTCTGCTTCCCACAAGTATCTCGCGGGAATCGGGTAGGATTTTTTTATTTTTGTGAAACGGTTCACCTGTTTTAATGACAATTTTCGCTTCGTACAAGCTGTTACGACCTGGTTTGTCGGAAAACACTGATATGTGACCATTCAGTAGATTAAATAATTTCTGTTGATGTTTGTCAGGAAGTGCACTAATTTCTGCAATGACTAATTTGACATCTTCAATAGTGGCTATTAACGAATCTGGTACCGTAGTACTGAAAATACGATGCGTAATTAGCTCGCGTTGTCTGATATTTGCCATTTTATCGCAATGATCGGTGTTTGAATATCGTTGGTAGAGAATAACCACCCTCGAAAATCCAAAAAAATACCATATTTACGACGCATATAAATTTTTCTTTGCCAAGACCATCTATAGTTATCAAAGCTTGTTTATTTACTATAGGGCTGGCTCGTGACGTAGCACCAAGAATTTTCACGACTGGAATAGGTATTATTGGCACCTTAATTCCAGCATGTTCTATTTCTGAGCATAAGTCTTCGCTAATGCAGCTGACCTCAGCTCCACTATCTAGTAAACACGGAGTAAGTATTGCGTAGATGCGCAAATGTAGTTCCGGACAGTATACATCCTTTCTCCCTGTAGTATATTATTCCTCTTCTGTTAAAAACTCCCTTTCGTTTTCTGCTAATCGTATGTTGTATAGGTGTGATTTCGAAATAAGGCTGTGTTCCCCCTTGTCGAGACTAGCGATTGGTATTTGGGGTCGACAATACCGATCTCTGCTAGTTTGACGGCTTGCATTTATCGTTGCCATTTATTTGTACTTCAGCCTGGTAATTTTCCTGATGCAAGTATTCTCTTCCTTGTGGGTTAGAAAAATACAGTTTGGTTAACGGGTTCTTGTCCTTGAAAATATTTAGGAACTCGTAATGATGCTGCGACTGTCTTGTAATAAGTATTACCGTATTCTGGTAGTCTAATACCTTCACAAGTCGTCTCGTTTCTTGTGTTACCACTACTAATTGTGTTTACTATTGTGTCCTGCGTATTCTGGAGAAAATTAGTGGAATAGTTTCCACTATTTCCCTCAACATATTCAGTTGTACATTTGTCTTTCCTAGGTGAACGTATAGTTTCTGTCTTCCGTGGTAATCCGCGATTTTCTTTCGGCGATGTGTGTGGTGTACAATGTTGACAGTAATCCTGCCTCTCCTTTGACGGTGTCGATTGACGGCTGTCCTGACCGTAACTGTACCGACTATCTTTAGGCTGGTTACGCCAATACCCCTTCTCATTTTGGCTCCCATAGTCTTTGAAATACCATTCCCTTTGATGGAAGTTTTGGTTCTTGTTTTCATACCATTTATTTTTATTCTGTTTTTCTTTGTGGTCTCGCCATACAAGTGTGTTCACTTGTGGTGTGTGATGTTTGTTTTTCTCTAAGTTGTTGTCATTACGACATTGGTTCCATGGTTAGTACATGGGAGTTGTCTTAGTGTTTATCGGCCTCTCGTTTTCCTCACGCACGTTACTACTGACTCGAATCTGATGGTCTAATCGATCGTACGCCAGTAATTGTTCTCTGAAATCCGATATACATATAAAATTCCTTCCAGATAAATATAGCTGATATCTCATCAGTAATTACTGTCCAAGGATCATGGCTATGAACTCATTGTCATCCATTTCTACATCTAAGTATCGAGTCCGTTCGAACATTTCACTCAGGTGTGACTCTAATGTTTTATTCCTCTTTGGGTCAAACTTCTCGCTATGCAAAACAGCACGCAAGTTACCTTGAAGTTTGAGACTCCAATACTGTTGAATGAATATTTGTTTAAATTGCGCGTAAGAAGTGATGCTATTACGATGCATTTCCAACCAGTAATATGCAGTGCTCTTTAAACTACTGCTCAAACATCTAAGTTTCTCGTCCTCTGTTAAGTTAAAACGTGTTACATTGTGCCGGAAATAAGGTATTTCGGCACGTTTTTTTAAATTTTATCATAATTTTAAAATTATTTTTGGAAATAATTTTATTTTCCATATAAACTGGTTACATAAGGTGTAGTTTTTTTTAAAGTCGACTGTACCACGACTCGCCCCTGGTCGACCTTAGTGCGTGCAAACTCCAACAGAGGGAAGTCCTTTACGATAGTTCACTTTGAGCCGGACAACGAGAGTTGCCGAAGGTTTCCGACGCCCCTCCACCCTCTAGGACGAAGTCCTTGTTTTTTTTTAGCGACGCAGCGCCGATTGGAGGGGACTCTTGTTCTGCACTCTGGAACGACCGCGTCGGTAGTCCGCTGATCGCGTTTCGGGCTCCGTCCAGTTAAATCAAAGATGACGCCAAGCAGCAGTACTAAGATGTAGTCTGATCAGAAAAGGGATGATTCCCTGTTTACCTTTTGGTTTTTTTATTTTAGTCATCTCAACATAGCCTCTACGTAGTAATCCTAGTTTCTCCGCGAACCGAATTTCTTGTCTAATGCCGCATTTTTTTTTTTCTCTTTTAACAGCGACGTCGACCGCGCATCGCCCTCCATCTTCCTACCAGGCAACATGGCTGTGCCTAACAACTACGACCCTGTTTTGGTAAGTTCTCTCTTCGGTCCTTTGAAGTTTGCCTATCTTGCGGTCGTTTTCTGACCCGACCTTGTTCTGTCTGTGGTGCAGATCTAATTTTTTTTTGGTTTGGTCTGTCCACAGACAGGGTCCTAGTCCCCCCTCCCAAAGAGAAAGAAACCATATTGGGGAACTAAGGAAGCCCGGCGACCTCCAATTTTGAATTGGTGGTTTCGCCAGTGGAAGCTCTCACTCCCGGCCTTTTCGCCATCAGCTACGAACCGCCAGAAAATCTTCAGTTCGTGAGAGCGAGTGCCAGTGAAAGTTTTTTTTTGTTAATTTCCAAATGTAATTTCAGATATCAGATTCGAACCAGTTTAACAGTTTTGGTCTCTTCAGCCATCTCGAAATTGTATATGTGAAATGGTTATAACTAACCAATGATAAGCTAATATGGTGATTACAGATTATTGTAAAATGTTAAAATTTTACGGTTTATTTAAGAATGATGTGTTAGAAAAATAATTTTCTATTCGCGGCCCGGGTCGACAAATGAGTAGGTAAACTGAGCTCTCTTTAATAATGGTTAAATGATAAAAGTATTTTCTCTTTATAACTTGTAATAAAAAAACCTTGAAAACAAACCTTGATCTTAAATAAAAGGATGCCTATAAACGTAACTGTTTGTTTCTATCACTTAAGGCAATAACGATCCACACTATGCTCCCAGGTCTTGATAGGGAGTTTACAAATTTTCGTTGGACCCACCCCGTGTCCGCCTCTGATGTTTAAAATTTTGTTCTTAATTATTTCTTTTCTGCCCGCCACTTCCAAGGCCTGTTTTGTCGACATCTTGTCAATATTAATAAATAGTAATAACAAGGACACGAGGGGCGTTTCAACATACTCTTCGAATGTTTTTAAGAATTTGCGAGGATTTTCACTACATTTTGCAGAAAATGTAGGTTTTTCTTCAGACCACTGACGTGCAGGGTGATTAATGGCTACTACAGGGTCCATTAATAACACAGGTTGTCCTCCTGCTGAGTATAAAGTTCTACCTCGGTTATCATTTCCTGAAGTATCTACCTGTAGTGGAACAGAAGTAGATGAATCATGTGTTTCCAGTGGTATAGTAGTACTAGACTCAGTTACTGGTGTGTCAGTAAAACACCTAATAGGTTAGATAACTTAACCTCAAATTACGACCTATTTACATTAATTCCGTTAGGGCTCTGTATATTTAATAAATGATAAGTGCTATTTAAATAAAAATTAACTCATTTGGCTCGCATAAAATATAATGAATATTATGTAATTTTTTTTTACAAGCTGTGCTATGGGCAAGGTTAGTTACTAAAGAATTTTTTTATGCCATAAAGTCTTACCTTTGTGTTTTATTATACCAAATAATTAGGCCTAAGAGTGTATTATGATTTTTTTAGGCTCACCCATACAATTAAAACTCAAGTTACTAAAAGTTTTTTCGATTTGGGAGTAACCACATGAAAGAAAAACCATCTTTCCCATCACCACTTCGCCCAGTACCAGGACTTTTTGAAACAGTCAGACACAATGTTTGCAGCCACCCCATCAACATCAAATGCAGGCAAACAACAAACAGTATCAACATTCATGAAATTACCACTAAAAGGTAAAGAAGCAAGAACCATAAATACAAAAATTGCCAAATTGATTACAATGTGCCACCTTCCATACAGAATTGTTGAAAAAAAAAAAAAAGTTTTGTTGAATAAGTAAATTACTTGAAACCAAGTTATCAAATACCAGTAAGTACAACATTCTCGCGGAGTATTATTCTTGAACTGTATCAGTCTGAAAGGCATAAGTTACAGTTGGTATTCAAACATGATGTGATAAGAGGTAAAACACAACGTGATAGAGGTAGCATCAGAGCATAACCCTGTGTGCATTGCTCTCACAACTGATAACTGGACATCAAGAGCAGGTGATGGTTACATGTCACTAACCTGCCGTTATCTACATCACATTGAGTACAAGGAAGTTACTCTGGGAAATGTTGCTGTACATGAATCTCCAGCGAGTATTCGCAGAAGACTAATTAGTTTGGGTGTCACTAGAGTTGGTTTTCCAGTAAAAATTTATCTTTCTTTTGACTCTGTTTGGCATTAATGTTTTTTGGACTCCATAGATTTGCAAAAAGAAAAAAAAAATTGAATTTTTCGAATTCGATTTGAAAAATATTCCTTATTCGTGTATTCAAATGTAAAAACAGCCAGTACCGGCGGGTGTACGGGGGGTGCTGGGCGCTCGCACCTGTACTTGTGGTCGCGGTTGCTGCGGCACTGCATCACCTCCTGCAGCACCTCGCCGGGCCGCTGCGCCTGCGCCCACAGCACGGGCTTGTTGCAGAACACGTAGCCCTGCCCCAGAGGCTGCGGGCGCACCAGCACGGTGGCGGCCACGTGTGAGAGGGGCACGGGCGCCGTGGCCCCCGGCGGCACGCTCATCAGCCTCGTGCCCCGGCCTGCACACACCGTCACATCTCCGAGATCACACTCGTCCGGCCCTGAATTCAAATAATTATACCTTAGCGCTGCTTCCGCCACTTGTTCACTGTTTATCTGGAGTAATGGAGTAATGAGTTAGAGACCCTCGATCAAAGAAGTGTCGAATCACAGACACTCAGTCGAGACGACCAACAAGTCAGCAGCCAATGAACAGGTGGCATTTGCCCGAATGTGTGGAGTGTAGTAGAGTCTATCCTGGAGGTCACTGAATCCGCGAATTTTGCAGGTCTCTAACTATTAGTCTTACGGATGTAAGTTCTGTGTTATTATTTAACAAATATAGCCAGTTTACGTCACAGGCGGAGGGACGACAAAGAAGGGGAACCGCACAGATCGGTCAGATCTTGCTCCTGTCCACTCAGAGCAGCTCTTGACTCGGACTCGGTAGCATGGTGATTAATGTGTTTTTGCAATAGAGTTTGTTTAGATCAATCGATTTAAGCCAAAAATACTGTACTGTGGAGTAAAATGTAAAGTAAGCCTATAAAAAGAGTATTAAGTATGAGCCTCAGTCTGTGCAAGAGCCAACCCATCGTTGGAAAGAGGAGGCTATGGGCCAAGCACAGGTACCCGAATGTCCGGTGCTGAGCGAGTGAGAGAAACTGTTCTGGGAGCGTCAAAAAGCTGCCACAGCACATGGCATATGGCATCAATAACAGCTACTTCGTCAACTTCATGAAGAATGAACACGGCCACAACTATGTGCCCACAGAACTGACAACACTGGACAATGCCACTATAGACTGTAGGGTCACCAGAGACATTGATTCTGATATTATGCATTATGTAACTATTCTCATATCATAGGCCAATGTTAAACAAAATTGTTGTCAAATATTAATTGAAATAGTTATATACCTTTCAGTGTCTGTTCTGTATTTAAAGTAATACACAGCCAATGTCTCATCTTCATTTCAATCCATTACACTAATAGCAACTCACTGATATAGACGTTTCATGTTAAACCAACGGCCGTGTGTCCTGACACAGCCCCAAACAATTTTTTATTTACATTCTGTTGATCAGACGTGCATAGTGTCTCGGCTATAGAACAGGCATAATACTAGTTCAACACAATAACATTTTCTTAACAATAATTATATGTACATTAAAAATTAACAGACATAATAGATTCAACAGAATCAGAAGAATAAAAAAATTGTTTAACACTAATTCAGATTAACACCTCAATTCAAGAAAAAATTAATAAATGTTATTTCCAAGAAAGGAAATATAAATGGGAGCTAGAGACCTGCGAGTACTCGAATTTTGAGTTCCAGTAGAGTTTTTAATTAGTGCTCGGACTCGGCACGGCCGTTCACGACTCACGAGTCGAGTTCGAGTCTTTTCAGACTTTTTTGGTTAGGACTGAGGATAAGTTAGATTCAAATCTCAGATTCAAATCTGAAAAATTACCGGATTGTACCATAATTATCGTACACACCTTAAAAACCCAGAACTTCCTTCGTGCAACAACAGCCTAAGTCAATTCCTTAAATTATTATGTATAAAATAGGAACAAAAATTTATTTATGCAAGTTCATGAACTTAGACGTGTCAATGAAATTGTTTGCAAGACAGATCTTCAAAATTAAATACAAATATAAACGTTTAATTAGGATAAATAATATGGGTACATCACACAATTTTCAGAACTGGGGGATATGGCAACATTTTTTTTCACAAGCCCCCATTTGTGGTAAATGTGTGTATTTTGATCAGACTAGACAAAAAAAATCAATACCAATTTGACATCGTCCGGGGCTACGCCCAGCTCGATATGCCATCACACCCCACCACTCCACTCCTTCCCTGGCGTTTGAATCTCCCGCCGACATGTGTGTGTGTGCGTGTGAGGGCGCCACGAACCACAAGAAGAGGGCGCAGTAGAATCAGTGCTTCGTACCCTTAAAGTATTAGTAATTGGATGTTTGTAATTCGCTTTTCTTTTTTACCCCTGTTATTTTTATAATATTTGTCATTTCAATAATTAACGTAAATTTTATGTGTCTTGATGAAATATCCTGCAGGCCGCCAGAGACGTAGACTTGCCGAGGCCATAATGCAAAACCGATCTTCATCTTTTATTTAGAACTGCATAATAAATTTCTAATGTAATTCTTATATTTTATAATTCTATGTAAGAGATTAAAGAATAGCTTTTAGGGTTTTCTTGAGTAAGCCTCGGCGCAATACGGCCCGAATAACGGTACCATCCGTTTTGGCGCGCTGCGTCATTGTCTAGCCACCCCGACGGCCATTGCTCATCCCAGTCGATCTCTAGCGCTCACCGAGGTAGGAAGCACGCCGCACTCCGGGGACTTCAACTTTGGTATTCATCTGATCCGGTAATTCTGTCGACTAGTAAGTACTCTAAAACGCTTTCGTGTATCCCCGGGGCCTACCTCGGGAGCCGACTGTTTGATTAATATCTGTTAACTCCGGTAACGGGACTTGAAACTTTCGCGAACAATCTAGCACGGCCACGTGGTGGCCGGCCTCACCTAAGCCTATTGCGCCGTAAGGCTTTTGACTGTTAAACGACGAGACTAGGAGTATGTAAGGAGTTATCGTGCCTATGTGTATGCAAGGCCAATAAAACCCCAGACGCGTAACTTGTGTTGTGATTGACCACGTGTGTGTTACCCAAGTTCCTAGGGGCGTGTGGGACGCCTTAAGAGCCCACGGTAGGGATTAAAGCGTGCCCGACGCTGAGAGCGGGCTGTGGGTCTGGTTATTGCATAGGCAGTATTCGGGGGGAAACGAGTCACGTCTCCGCACGGGCGACGTCACGCCCTGGGATAAGAGTCTTGCCGGGTCCACGTGCCCCTACACGTGGTGGCGCCCAGTAAATTTCAGCCGAACATCTTAACAACAACCCCCGGACACGTCATGTGGCGCCCAAGAGCGTGGGGCGTGACAAAACTGCAGGAATAACTAGGACCGAGGCGCGAGGGAGATGTGCTGTTGTTGCACGGAGCGACGGAGCGAGCGGAGCGGATAACGGTACTCTGGCGCGACGGTCACGTGACCGTCCCTTGGCGCGCGCGCATGCAAGAATTCAGCAAGGACGTGAACAGACTTGTGGAGTGCGGGGCGAGAGTAGACTAGGCAGTACACCAGCCATAGCATGATGTCGTACTGTACGCGGACGGACTGTAACGTAAGTGAGGTGAAGACGGAAGTTCTGTACAACCTGAACAAGATGTACTGCGTTAAGTACGCGCGACCGAAACACGTGGGAGGTCTGTTAGGCGCGTCCTGGGCGGACACGTGTAGTTGTTTGGAGCCACGGGGGGACAGTCCGCCGGGGGAAAGGAAGGTGGCCGTACCGGACTATTTCAAGTGTACGAACGTAACCTGCGACGGACGAACACGTGAAGACGTGTGGTGTATACAGTGCCGTGCGTTCAAGCACGTGGCATGTCTCACGCGGGCGGAGATGGACAGCACCGAGAACACCTGGTACATCTGTGCGGAGTGTCAAGGCGCGCGGCGCGCAGGGGGAGGAATGGTCGAGGGACAGCAACCCGCCCCGCGGACCCGAGGACACGCAACCCCGGTAGGGCCGGTCGAACTCCCGGAATTCGCAGGCCGGACAAGTGACGACCCGAGACAGTTTCTCAACGCATGCCGCGGGAGGTTGAGTCGCTATGGTGTTCCGGAGGAGGAGTGGGCCGAGAGAGTAGGCGGAGTGCTGCGTGCGGACGCTAGGACGTGGTGGACGATCATCCACGAATTCGACATGCCTTGGCCGGAGTTCGTCCGACGGTTCGAAACCAGGTTCGCAGACGCGCGGACGGAGTTGAAGGTGCGCACGGAGCTGTTCTGCCAGGAACAAGGGCACGCAGAGTCGGCCGAGGCGTTCATACTCAAAAAAATACGCCTGTACAAGCGACTGTTCCCGACGCAGGCGCCGGAGGAAATCCTAGGACCCAACATTGAACTCATGCGCCCGGAAATCCGCCCGCACCTACGTCACGCGGCCCTAAGCGCAGCAGAGGAATTCGTCCAGCTCGCGCGGACCGTGGAACAGGACCTGAAGGCTCTCAAACCCACCAGAGCCAGCGCCGCGACGCCGGCGCGCACGGAGCTGACGACCGACACCACCCAAGCTGTAGTCCCGTACGTCGCGCCGTGGGCAGAGGCGCGCCGTGACAACTCACGCCCAGACAACCGGTCGCCACCGGCGTGGCGTCGACGGGCCATCGGGGAGGGCCCCCCGCCACAGTGCCAGACTTGCCCGGCGGGCACATACCACTGGCACCAACACTGCCCAGTGCGCAACCGCTACCGTCCGGACCACGAGATACCGGGGCTGTCGGGAAACGGACGCGGGGGGACAGCGCAGTGACTCCGACGCTTTCCCCCCCCACGACAACAGTCGAGGCTCGCGAGCACGCACCTGCCGGCCCCCTCCTACTTGGGTCACGTCAATGCCGACGAAGGTGACCTTCTGCGCATCCCAATCCGCGTCAATGGGCGGGCCGTGAACGCGCTGGTTGACACGGCCGCCAGCCACAACTGCGTCGCCGCACGCCTCCTAGAAGACGCCCAGTACGAGCGCCAGCCGGGCCAACTCCAGCTGGCCACAGCCGGGGACGTCTGCCAGACGCAGGGCGTCGCGACGCTACACGTCGACATCCGAGACCAGCGGTCGACGACGACAGCCGTGGTGATCGCCGGGCTGCGCGACGACGTCATCCTGGGGCAGCCCTGGCTCCAGCAGCAGGACGCGAGGATCGAGGTACGGGACGGCCGGGTGCACGTGGGCGTCCAAGGCCGCCGCACTGTCTACGGGCTCGGAAGGGCCGCACCGACGCCGGAGGTCAAGGTCAGTCTCGACGGATTTAAGCAGGGGGTTCCTCCCGCATTCCGGGACCTGATTCAGGGTGTGCTCGACCAACAGAGTACGGTGTTCGCGAGTGCAGACCCCCTTTAAACGGACCACAGTGACCGAACACGCCATTCCCACTCACCCTCACGTCCCAATGTTCATTCCACCAGGTAGCTATGGATACGCAGGCAGGCAAACTATCCTAAGACAGGTCAATGAAATGCTTAGGGACGGTATTATTGAGCCAAGTGAGAGCCCGTATAACTTCCAGATTGTACTTGCAGAGAAAAAGGACGGCACCGCCCGATTTTGTGTTAATTTTAAGCCCATTAACAAAGTCACAGTTAATGCGCCCCCACCTCTGTTGAATATAGCGGACACGATAGCCGGCCTAGGAAACGCAAAAGTATTCTCTTCACTGGATCTGAAATCAGGATATTGGCAGGTGCCCATACGACCCGCCGACCGCCCAAAAACTGCCTTCACCATCCCAGACGGACGCAGGTTCCAGTTCCGAGCGATGCCTTTCGGGTTACAAGACGCCCCCGCGACCTTTCAGAACATGATGACGCGTGTGCTGGACAACTACTCCGGGAAATTTGCGGCCGCCTACTTAGATGACATCATCGTGTGGTCACAGACGTGGGAGGAGCACGCCCACCACCTTGCGTTAGTGCTAGAACGGCTTGCGTCACACGGCTTGACCTGCAACAGGGAAAAATGCCACCTGGGGACGACGGAGTTAGATTTTTTGGGGCTCTTGGTGAACGCAGACGGCAACAGGCCTACCTCACAACAGCTCGAGGTCATACTCAACCAATCCACCCCGAACACACGCAAACAACTCCAGCGGTTCATAGGGCTAGCCAACTGGTTAAGGGCCTTCATACCCGATTTCTCAATCGTGACGGCCCCGCTGACGGAACAACTGTCGCCTAAGAAACCCTATAGGTGGACCGGCGCCATGCAGCACGCATTCGACAAACTGAAACGCCGATTCCGTCAATGTCACACCCTGGCTAGACTCAATCCACATAAACCAATCATAGTGCAGACCGACGCAAGCCAGGAGGGCGTCGGCGCCATCTTACTCCAGTTAGGCGAGGCGGGCGAGCCACGGATCGTTGAATACGCGAGCGCTAAGTTCGGGGAGGTGGAGCGTCGCTACAGCGTCAATGAGCGCGAATGTCTCGGGGTCGTGTGGGCCATAAGACGCTACCGCCCGCACCTGGAGGGGCAGCGATTTATTCTGAGGACAGACAGCCAGTGCCTCAAGTGGCTCAGTAGAACACGTAGCGGGAAAGAATAATGAACTGGCCGACGAGCTATCACGGAACCCGGACCACACGGTACAGGTGCGAGATGACGCGGAATGGGACGAGCTACTACCGCCAACCCGGGGGCATGAGGGGCGCGAACTTCAGGGGGCAGAGGCGGACGCACGCCTCTGCGCGATACACCTGGCCACACCTCCCACGCTTCCCCCGGGGGCCGAACTCGACGACCTGGAAGCGTTCGTACGAGCCGTACAAACCGCCGACGCGCACACCCAGGAGCTGGTCCGTAGGTGTGGCGAGGGTACCGTGGAAGGGTACCGTGTCGTAGACGGATGTTTACAAGCCCACCCGGCGGGGCAGCCACAGGCAAGATGGCGGAAGTACGCACTACGAGAGGCACGACGGGACATCTTCTCCATGTTGCACGATAATAAGTTGGCAGGACACCCCGGTACCGATCAGACACTACGAACAATACGGGAATGGTTCCACTGGCCGGGAGTAAGTAAATACGTCAGGGACAAGGTGCGCAGCTGTAAACATTGCCAGCGGCACAAGACCCGCCGGCCAGACGGGCGCGAACAACAGGTACCCCGGCGGCCCACAGAGCCCTTCCACACCGTGGCCCTCGACCTCATGGGCCCATACCCCCGTACCCCGCGGGGCAAGAGGTTCATACTTGTGGTCACCGATTGCTTCACCCGGTGGGTAGAGGCCTTTCCGCTGGCAAACTGCCGGGCCAGCACGATTGCCAGGGCATTGGAAACGGAGTTCTTTCCCCGGTGGGGTTACCCCCGGGTGCTCCTGTCTGACAACGGTACGCAGTTCGCGGGGCGCAAGTGGAAAGCCTTGTGCCAAAAGTGGCGGGTCATACCACATACGACCCCTGTGTACCATCCCAGAGCGAATCCCACGGAAAGGCGCAATCAGGAAATTAAGGCCCAGCTGCGTCTGCGACTAACAGAGGACCACACCACCTGGGACGTTCATCTTCCGGACATTCTATACTGCTTGAGACGCAGGGCAAATGAGGCTACCGGCGAGACACCAGCCACCCTAGTACAGGGGCGTAATCTGCCACTTCCAGGACAATACCGGGTACTGCAAGTACGGGGGGAGCAGGAAGAGGTCACGCCTGACGCACGCGCGGAGCGCACGGAGACGGCCCGGGAGTCGGCGCGGCGCAGACAGGAGGAGTATCAGGCGCGCATCACGCCGGCCTCTACGTCACCACCCCCGACACTGAGTCCGGGGCAACTAGTATACGCCAGGCTACACCCCCTCTCCGCCAGTGGGCGGAAGTATTGCGCGGGGCTGGCGGCGAAGTGGGTGGGCCCCGTACCAATGGTACGAACAGCCGGCACCACAGCCGTATTGCTACGCCTACCCACCGGCCGAGTGGTTAAATACCATAGGGACACTGTGAGGTTGGCACCGGCAGAGGAGGGGGCAGACGCGGACGTACCGAGCCACGAAGTGGAGTCACCACACAGAGAACCCCCCAACCCAGCTAGCGACAGTTCACCGGAATTCGCCGTGCTCCCAGAAGAGGACGGGCCGGGGCCCGAACCAGGGACGCCGCCGACCGCCACGTCAACAGGCCCGGCCGCGGACCAAAAAACAAACTCCACACCCACTAGCGGCGAAACCCCGGGATTCGCCGGTTTTCCGGAAACACCAATAATATCACCCGTCCGACAGGCAGGATGTACCACCCAGGCGAGACGGCAGTTCACGGAAAGCGTGGACGAAAACTTCTACGGGTTCAAGGAAGGGGAAGACGTAGGTGGCACGGAGACGGGTCGTCTCCCAAACCCACTTATCTGGCACCCAGACGATGAGGGGGAGCGGACAGACAGTTCCCCATTGGAGGAGCCGAAGTGGCCCTTCCACTACTCACTGGCCGACTCATCCTTCCGGGTAGTGGTGGAGGAACCCGCGGATGAGACATGCGAGGAGGGTGGAACGGGGGAGGGAGAAACGGACAGGCAGGACTCGGGGCATGGGTACAATCTCCGCCCACGCCAAGCGACGGCGCCACCCCGGTGCTGCGTCGTGGAGATGACGCACCACGGCCCGGCCGGCGCAGATGTAAACACCGGGGGCCACGCCCACCCAACTGTCAACGGCGCGCGGCCATATCGAGCTACTTTCGGGGGGGGGGGGGGGGGGGGGGGGCAATTGACATCGTCCGGGGCTACGCCCAGCTCGATATGCCATCACACCCCACCACTCCACTCCTTCCCTGGCGTTTGAATCTCCCGCCGACATGTGTGTGTGTGCGTGTGAGGGCGCCGCGAACCACAAGAAGAGGGCGCAGTAGAATCAGTGCTTCGTACCCTTAAAGTATTAGTAATTGGATGTTTGTAATTCGCTTTTCTTTTTTACCCCTGTTATTTTTATAATATTTGTCATTTCAATAATTAACGTAAATTTTAAGTGTCTTGATGAAATATCCTGCAGGCCGCCAGAGACGTAGACTTGCCGAGGCCATAATGCAAAACCGATCTTCATCTTTTATTTAGAACTGCATAATAAATTTCTAATGTAATTCTTATATTTTATAATTCTATGTAAGAGATTAAAGAATAGCTTTTAGGGTTTTCTTGAGTAAGCCTCGGCGCAATACGGCCCGAATAACGGTACCATCCGTTTTGGCGCGCTGCGTCATTGTCTAGCCACCCCGACGGCCATTGCTCATCCCAGTCGATCTCTAGCGCTCACCGAGGTAGGAAGCACGCCGCACTCCGGGGACTTCAACTTTGGTATTCATCTGATCCGGTAATTCTGTCGACTAGTAAGTACTCTAAAACGCTTTCGTGTATCCCCGGGGCCTACCTCGGGAGCCGACTGTTTGATTAATATCTGTTAACTCCGGTAACGGGACTTGAAACTTTCGCGAACAATCTAGCACGGCCACGTGGTGGCCGGCCTCACCTAAGCCTATTGCGCCATAAGGCTTTTGACTGTTAAACGACGAGACTAGGAGTGTGTAAGGAGTTATCGTGCCTATGTGTATGCAAGGCCAATAAAAACCCAGACGCGTAACTTTTGTTGTGATTGACCACGTGTGTGTTACCCGAGTACCTAGAGGCGTGTGGGACGCCTTAAGAGCCCACGGTAGGGATTAAAGCGTGCCCGACGCTGAGAGCGGGCTGTGGGTCTGGTTATTGCATAGGCAGTATTCGGGGGGAAACGAGTCACGTCTCCGCACGGGCGACGTCACGCCCTGGGATAAGAGTCTTGCCGGGTCCACGTGCCCCTACACGTGGTGGCGCCCAGTAAATTTCAGCCGAACATCATAACAACAACCCCCGGACACGTCAAATTAAACTAGAAATTGGTGCAACTTTTGGCTTGGTACAAACGTTCAAGGAGACTCTTGGGTACACCACACAACCTTCAGAACTGGGGGATATGGCACCATTTTTTACCACGAGCCCCCCTTCTTGGTAAATGTGTGTATTTTTTTCAGACTTGTCAATAAAAAAATTAATAAAAATTAAAGTAGACAATGGTGCAACATTCGGATTGATGCAAACAATTTTTTTTCACGAGCCCCCCTTTGTGTTAATTCAGATTCGAATCTAACTTATCCTCAGTTTGGTTAGGCCTAAGTATAAAAATATTTAAATTTACGTATAAACTAACCTTGTCTGCACATGTAAATAAAATAAATCCATTGTATCTTTCAGTTCAACGAATTGTTATGACTCGCTCTGAGCACTCTGGCAAGCGGCTTCGAGGCTCGCCCTGAGTCAAACACGAGGTGTCAGCAATTTCAACACCGCCAGCGAAACAGCGACGCGGGTCGCCGAAGGCCGACCGCCGCTGCGAGAGAAAAGGGGACAACACGGAACATCAACACAGACGCAGACAGAAGGATAAAAACGACAGCCACCGTCGAGAAGGGGCTTCTGGTCACCGGCGACTGGACGGCTGAAGTCGCGACATCGGATCCACGGAGCGCCGTGGTCCTCGGCCGCCGCGTTCCATCATCGAGAACCTGCCGCGAGCGCGACCCAGCACAGCGTGGGTAAGGAACCTGCCGAGGTGTGGTAGCGAGGCTCCCCGATCATTGTCGGAAGTAGATGACAGCTAACACTGTAACGGTACTTGACAGTAAATAAAGTCTCTATATTGAATTGTCTTTCATTGTTAGTCTTGAGCCCCCTATCACCCTGTCTTGGAATAGTCAAGAACTGAGATCATCTTAAGTTGAATCATAACAATGGTGGAGGCACCTTAAGTTTCCCACCTCTTGCTGCGAGCTACGAGTTTATCACCCCATCGCCCACTCTTTCCGTAATATTTTGTTTTACGGGTGTAGCCAGACCTATCACACCTATTAAATAGACATAGTGCTTATATAAAAATTGCATGCAAACTAACCTCTTTTAATGCTGCCTTGCTTATACTAACTTTAGTATTAATTGTTAGTAATGTTAATATATGGCGAATGACGAGGGACCACGACCTATTAAAAGTGCAGCCAAGCGATTGTTTGAAACACTGTCAGCAAGCCCTGGCTCCAAGGCTAGCACCTCGCAAGTACGGCTGAGTCAGAATACAAACACAAATGCCACACAAGATTTTAACTCGTTAGTCGCACGAGCACAGCAGCTTGTTACCACTAATCCAGAGTTGGTACAACAATTGGATCACACAGGGAGACGTATCACTCGAGCATTCCTCAGTAAACTTGTTTCACAAGGAGTAGAACCAACACAGAACACTGACATAGAGTATGACGACGTTCTTAACCAGATAGATTCAGGAAAGTCAGCCGGGGAAGACAACGGTAGGATCGCTGTAGACATAAAGGACAAACACATGGAAACACACACATACGATAATAACATGGCACAGCAACCAATTAAAGTTTTCCTAGAGTCTCAAATACCTATAGGTACATTCGAAGGCAAAGCGTTCGAAGATATAGAAGAGTTCCTACACAATCACAATACAATTGGAGAAATCAAAAGATGGACAGACCAGGACCGACTACAGCGGTTAGGACTATATCTACGAGGTACAGCCAAGAGGGCGTATGAAAACTTACAGACAGCACAGGACTCAAACAGGACGTGGCAACAGACGGTCGAAAGATTAAAAGCCTTGTTTACGCCGCCAGACAAACTTAATAGACGCAGACAAGAATTGCTCTCTCGAAGACAACAGACAGACGAAAGCAGTCTCTTGCATGTCGAAAATATAGTGTACCTAGCAAAACGCTATAAGGCAGATATGAAGGACGAAGGAATTTTGGACATTTTGTGGAAGTCACTTTTACCATCTGTCGTGGACAAGTTGATTTTGCAAAACATTCATACGTTAGATGACATGAAATCATGCTTGAGAAAAATAGAAATAGGAAATAGTAGATACAAAGCCAACAATGAAAACACAACACTTAATACAGAATCATTAGAAAAGGAAATAAGTAATTTAAAAGAAGAAATACGTAGTCTAACAGTCAACAATGCTAGCACGAAACACAACATACAGCAACAAGACACCCACGAAAAAACAAGAAAACTACAGTACAAGCCAAGGGAAGTAAGATACAGGGACAGGACATTTATAAACAATAGATCGGGATATAGAAGCAAACATACACAGTATGCTCTTAGTAATAGTTGCGCACAGTGTCAACATGCTCAACACTTTATGCGACAGACACATTACAGGCAGTCGCCGAGCCAAAATAATAGCGAGAGTCATAGAAGAGAGCAGCTTGCGAATTATGACAAAGCTGATAATATACGAAGAACTGAAAAGAGAAATGAAGGTTTGAATGGGAGAACGTTCAATGAACGAAGACAGTACGAAGTCAGACAATGGAGGAATAACAATGAAGATGATAGGAGCAAGAGCAGAGACATAAACAGGGATAACTGGCAATACAGAAATAAGGGCAGGTCGTATGAGCAACATTCAAAAAACGAATATTGCAGGGAGTGAAAACAGTGATTCCCGCGCTCCCAAAGCAGAAAAAAATAAACGGAAATCAATCAAGAATAAAAAGTAGTTACGCCGAAGTTAGCAAGCAAAATTCTATGCCTGATAATAAATGCATTTCGCTATATAGAAACCAATATAGAGCAATTATTAAAAAGATGCCTAAAAGAAAAGAACACGAAGAGCCAAGGTGTGAAATAAAAATTTCAAGAACTTCAATAGCACAAGAGAAACAACACTGTGAACGTGCAACAAGGAGAAAGTCAAAGGATAACGAAGGTCAAGAAATTAATGGTCAAGCGCAAATAGGATCTTATAACCGAGACACAGAACAACAAGACGGAATAAATGTAACAAAGAACAACAGATTTAAGAAAGTCGCACAGGTAAGAGGATCAAACAAATTCCGGGATACATGCGCAATGTGTTTTTACACAGGACATCATTTAGATAAATGCCCATTATTTACCAATAAAGATTTTGAGTGGCACACAAATGTGTCAGAAAGGTTCAAGGAATTTCAACGTAAGTTTGGTATGCAAAAGAAACAACCCGACTTGCCGTGGAGAGAGAACAATACACACAGGAAGTATCGAAGCAAACTTGTTGACGCGGCGACAGCAGACGCGCGTGCACCGCTACAAATGCAGAGTAAGCAGGGAGGTGGCGTAGCTGACAAACAAGGTCGTGACAAGAAAGGAAGAGAATCAGCTGACCACATGCGGGAAAAAAAGAACAAGACACGAAGAACGCCCAAGGTCGTCAAAAAGCTGCCACAGCACATGGCATATGGCATCACTAACAGCTACTTCGTCAATTTCATGAAGAATGAACACGGCCACAACTATGTGCCCACAGAACTGACAACACTGGACAATGCCACTATAGACTGTAGGGTCACCAGAGACATTGATTCTGATATTATGCATTATGTAACTATTCTCACATCATAGGCCAATGTTAAACAAAATTGTTTGTATAGGGCCTTGATATTTGCTGGTCTTTAAACATGACAGTTATATATGAATAATGGATTTTTATGGATTTTAATACTCGACTCCAATTTGACTCAAACTCGAAACATTTCTTGAATACTCGCCCAAACTCGACTCGACCTAAAAAGCCTATACTCGCATGACTCTAATGGGAGCACAAGGAATATGTCATATAATTAAGCTTAAAATTAAAATAAAATTTTAAGTTTTTAACATTTTGTTCTACAAAAGTGTTAGTTGTAAATAATCTTTAAGTTTCATTTTGAACAATTTTAAATTTGTTGAACTCAATTCTTTAAGGTTTTGTGGTTAACTATTGTATAGTTTGCTTCCTGAAAATTGGACACCTTTCTGGAAATTTCTTAGGACTATTTGCTTAAACATGTCTTTATTTGGTTCTGGTATCTGATTATTGCATATATGTATTGAGATAGAAGGGTAAGTATTTTCAGTTCTTTTAATAACGGTGAACATGATTTTTCGTACTTAGCTCCTGTAATGATTAGAGTCCCGATTATATGGTGAATTGCGATAAAACGAAATAACATCGAAAAACACATTAACGTGCGACAAAACACCGAAAAACATGTCAACACACGACAAAACACGAAAATAGGCAACTTTCAGTAGCTATTATTATTTATTTAACATATACTTCTGGTTTCCGTAGCATCATTATGGCTGGAATCAACTCGGCATGTTTTGAATTCCATTCTAGAGCACTAGAAAATGAAATACAGGTTATATGTACAATGTCCTGCTTTGTTTTGATTCTTCACTTCATAGAGTCCATAGATAAAATGCAAAGACGTGAAACCTAGATTAGGCGGAAAAAATCTCGGAGCATGTTCCAATAAGGATGCTAGTACTTTGCGACACTGAAACAGTAGGTACTCTAGCGTCTAGCCATAGAGTTTTCACACATTTTAAAATACATCTTTTTGAGTTGCTGTTTTTGTATTGAGTATTGTCGTATATTGCTGTTTCTTGTAAGTTATAAAATGCTGGTTTTATTTAGTTTTGTAAATAAACGACGGTTTTTAACTTTTACTAAAAATAAAACCAATAACACAGAAATCTCATATTTTTAAAACGAAATTGATCAAAAAATAACACCATAAAATCGGGACTCTAGTAATGATTTATATTTATTTTTCTGAAGGTAGTAGAAGACCTGTATTTTATGTGAAGATAATACTCAGGACTTTGATGTGAAACTTAATTAACACAGTTTTGATTGTAGAGGTGATGATTAAAAATAAAAAAGTGCAACTCTCAGAGGTGAGGTGTTAGATGGGGCAGAAGAATAGAGGAAATAAATAAAGTAGACAGTTTGATAACTGCAAGACTTTTTGCAGATTTTTCCTCTCCATGGTTGTTATGATTGTGAACCTCCAATGAGTATTATCATTATTTGGTTTCATTTTTCAAGTAAATTACTGAATGTTTTGTTCTAACGTTCAAGTGGATTATTGAAGTGTCAAGTTTTACTTCTAACATGAATGGTGGCAATCACACTTTTTTTGAAGAAATACTTCTTTAAGTAGGTTATGGAAAAAATACGAGTGTATTTTTACAATGAATTTTTCACAGCAAAATGGCGGACCAACATGTATTTGTGTGTGTGTGTGTGTGTGTGTGTGTGTGTGTGTGTGTGTGTGTGTGTGTGTGTGTGTGTGTGTGTGTGTGTGTGTGTGTGTGTGTGTGTGTGTGTGTGTGTGTGTGTGTGTGTGTGTGTGTGTGTGTGTGTGTGTGTGTGTGTGTGTGTGTGTGTGTGTGTGTGTGTGTGTGTGTGTGTGTGTGTGTGTGTGTGTGTGTGTGTGTGTGTGTGTGTGTGTGTGTGTGTGTGTGTGTGTGTGTGTGTGTGTGTGTGTGTGTGTGTGTGTGTGTGTGTGTGTGTGTGTGTGTGTGTGTGTGTGTGTGTGTGTGTGTGTGTGTGTGTGTGTGTGTGTGTGTGTGTGTGTGTGTGTGTGTGTGTGTGTGTGTGTGTGTGTGTGTGTGTGTGTGTGTGTGTGTGTGTGTGTGTGTGTGTGTGTGTGTGTGTGTGTGTGTGTGTGTGTGTGTGTGTGTGTGTGTGTGTGTGTGTGTGTGTGTGTGTGTGTGTGTGTGTGTGTGTGTGTGTGTGTGTGTGTGTGAGAGAGAGAGAGAGAGAGAGAGAGAGAGAGAGTCACTTTCATTAAAAATTAGGGTACCTGCCAAATGAAATGTATTAGTGTGCTAAATGAAATTTCATGATATTAAAACTACCCTGGAATATGTATTTGGTAAACTAAAATAGTCATAGTAAAAAGTAATGAAATGTTTTAAAACACCTAAGGATACTGGTATTAGAACAATTATAATATATATTCTCCTGTTGCTCTTCTGTCAGACTTCCTAACGCAGTGATTATAGAGTGCGGTTAATAAGCTAAAGAAAATATGGTCCAAAACTCTACAATGTATAACATAATTTTTTTTTTTAGTTTTTTTTTTAATTACAGATTACTGGATTATATCAATTGTGCTTTAAACTAATATATTTGAATACATTTTATTTGTTTACCATATTGCTATAATATTATTAAATACATAGCTCAGTCCATTGGATTGATTATTTCATACTGGGTAGGCCTATATCCTCTGATTATACTTAAAGTAATAAGTAATATTGCATTTGTTAGGGAATAAATTTCCATGTATTTGCATAGGTAATAAAAAATATAACTTTATAATAGTACACCTATAGTTTAATACTTAATAATTTTGTAATCTAAAATTGCTGAAACTATACAGTATTAACTTTTTAATGAATTTTAACAATAAAATTCCTTGTCAAAAATCAGGGCCAAGCCAGGCTTTAGTATTTTTTCAAGTCTTTTTCGGTTTTATGGGAGACATTTCATTACATATTTTAACCATTCGTGTTGCAAATCAAATGATTCAATAGTTGAAGTAGCTGCTCTGGTATCAAATTCCAGCAGCAGGAGCAGAACTATGTGTGAATCACATTCAGAAATTTAGTGACATGTTGAATAGTGGGTTTTTAACTAAAAACATTTATTTATGATGAATCTTAGTGATAGAAATTGTATTTATGAATTTTTTAAAGTGCATGTACATAAGTGAGGTTGTTATATTATAAGTCAGGTTATGTATTTATTGGCATTATTGAAACGCCCCTCGTGCCCAATTTTTATATTATTTTAAATTAATCAAAAAGTCCTTGGAAACTGCTGGGCAAAATATTAAGAAAATATTACCTTAATCACCAGAGGGGGGACGAGACGGTGAACAAGACAAAATTTACACTCCCTGCACACTAGTAACTTGGGAGTTCGTGGATCGTTACAATGAAGAAGGTATTTGATAAATAAATACACAAAATTGGTAGCTTGGTCTATAGGTTTTCCTAGTTTATTATTAAGGAATTTTATGTTCGCATTATTTATACCTGACAATAAAAATCTTAGTAATTAACAAAATTAAAAGGGGCGCCCCGGCATTATTTAAAACAATACATATTACAACCAAACAATCAAACGAATACATTAACAAAATTTCAAATATAGCTCCCAACGATTACATATATAGATATACATATATATATATATATATATATATATATATATATATATATATATATATATATGTTTCCTCGATTTCCCAGATTCTTGAGAATGACGTCCTTAAAACACTGTTCGCTGGTATCTTTGTTTTAGTTCCTTCTATTTAAGTGGAAAAAATATATATATCTCATATCACCCGGGTCTTTCCAGGATGACCTCGGACTGCCGGCCAAACTCTTCTAACAGGGGGGGGGGGGGGGGGGGGGGGGGGGATCAGCTGGAGGTCCCGAAGATCATGCGGGGGCAATTTCTCCCTCCGTAACTTCGACCCTGTCTGAAACACAGCCCAAATTCAAAACGAATTAGACCTGCGTCCAGACAGTCATACACAGTTGGCACGAAAGCCAACAACGGGAATTTGGGGGAAAAAAAAGGATTACTCACAGAACAGGGTGTGGAAACAGGGCTCGCGAGATGTCTCGCGCCGACATCAGGATGACGCGCACCGAGAATCCGCGGATGCGCGAAGGAAACCAGAATCTTTGGAATTAAATATAAATAAAAAAATTTAACTACGCATGACTTTTCTAAAAACTACCTCTGCCTGGCTACTGTACAAATGGGATCACATCCCTTAAGTAACTGACTACATCTTTTGTGCAACCGAAAATCGCCGTTCCCGCGAAAAGCCTCTTAGCGCAGAGGACGCCGAGAACACGTGGTCAGTAGCCGAGCTCAGAGAACTAAGTGCCTGCGGTGGCGGACCAGACTTCTAATTAAAACGGGCGCTCAAGCTCTAGGAAGGAGGGGGAAGGTTCGGTTCTAAGTCGAAAATTTCCGAAGGAGTCCGAGGCGGGCGTGACAACAACACGACATGCGCGCTCTCTACCGGACCGAAACGAAAGCAACGAACAATCGACTTCTCCGGGCCGCGAGAGGAAAGCATAGTGCCTTATGGTACCGCGACGCTGCTTTCTAGTGGCGTAAGGGGGAACTACTTGAGGCGGTGAGCTGACTTGCCACCAGGTGTCATGAGGGTAAGCTCTGCACGCTGGCGACCAGGCCCGCGGTTACATTTTCCTCCGCTAGATGTCGGGGATGTGTCTGTCGGACCAGGGAGAAGGTTTTTGCATCAGGTCATCGTCCCGTCCGGTCACTGCTCCTAGCTTGATTTCTCAGAACTGAAGTGAGGAGGAGAGAGAGGAAGGGGGGGCAGAAATAGCCACTAAGGTGGGAACGCAGCTCCACTGAAGACTGCTTCGTGACGAGACATGCTTTTCTCAGCAGGCCTCTACAAGGTAGCAGCTTGCAGCCCCGGAGCTGCTCAAAGCAGTTTTGGTCATGCAGGGAATTAAAATTACAAACTCGGGACGTGACTGAAGGCGAGAGAAATTTCAACCGGGCTGACCATGTCCACATTAGACAGCAAAATATCAGATTGGCCCCCTGGGAAGGGGCTTCGGTCCACTGGCACAAAGTTTAAATCCGTAGCGTACACCGGCCTAACAAAAAGTAAATCACCCCCATTAACAACCAGATAAATTTTAAAAAAATAAGAAATCCCAAAAATTTTAAAATTATAGAAAAAAATTTAAAAAGGTGACGAAATGCCTAATTTCCGGCACATTATTAATGATAAATTATTACATAATTTAATAATTTAGGAAATCTATATGTTAGAATAAACATTCGGCATAATTTTTTTATTAATTCAAATTTATTTTAATTATTTTACTAAATTAAATAATTAATTATGTACACATGTTTATATTAATAATGAATACTGAGTATATATTTAATTAATTTTTGTAACAGTCATTTTAAAATAGTTCGGTGTCCTAAATCAAAAAGAAGTATAGCTTCTGATGCATTTACACACACACATTTTTTTATTTAAACTTTATTTCAGCTCAGTGTCCTGTCTACAGCAAATTTTTCCAAAAGAAGAATCATTGGTATTTCGTAAAAAAGTAACCAAATAAAAAAGTGGCAAGCTAAAAATGAATAAGTTGACTCAGTCAATTTTTTTCAAAAAATATTTTAGGTATTTGATTTTGTCCCAATAGTGGAATATTAATTCCTAGTCTACTGATTGAAATACTGACAAAAAAAATTATTATTTTTTTATTTTTTATTTTTATTTTATTTATTTAAAAGGTAAACTTCTGGCCTTTATTAGGCAGATGGTAGTTTAATTTAATTTCACATTTTCCACTTTTTGACTTGGTAACTTTCTGCAGTATAGCCACACTGGAGGAGCAGCAAGAGGCCACCAGACACAATCTTACCGGGACATTTTCTTAAGAACTGCTTCCTAGTGTCTGGAACTACTTGTGTGCACCATGTATTTGGGGCTCCACCTACCCGGGCACACACACGGTGCACAGAGATTCAAGAAAAAGAACGCAATTTCAAAACTACTCCAGATATCCGAGTAGGGTCCGCTTACGAAAAGCATTTAAGAGTTCATTGAGGGCCGAAAAGTACTTTTGATTTCGGATTAAGTTTTCAAACTGTATTTTTAGAAGATACATGTTTTCAGAGTAATTTTTAGACGTAAAAGAACCAGTACAGATTTTTGAAAGCACTTAAGGGACGCATTACACCTTTATTTTCATTTCTCCGCCATATAATGTTACGGTCACCGCTCAAATTTCACAGTTATCCTGTGACGACGAGAAGACTGCACGCTAGTTCAGACCCTTGCGCTTAGAGGCTATACCGCGCTAGAAATACCAACAAGTGTCGCGCTTATCATCCCGCCTCACTAACACACATACACCCCTGACGAGGCGGGCCCCTTAAGGGGCACAGCAGTCATTCTTATATTGTTTATAGGTACACTACACACTGCATACCAGACAGCAAAGTATTTTATTTGACTTCATAGTGTTTTACTTTGAATTAGTGTTGGGCCGATTCCTAAAATATACCGATTCCGATTCCATTTTCGATTCTTAAATTAAAGGGTCGATTCTTCGATCCGATTCCGATTCCTTAATTTTTAGCTGACAATGTTCAACAGAGTAATATACTCAGAAAAAAAAAGGTTTATGATTTTAAAAATATAATTGCATAATTATATATAATATATATATTATTGATATAATTGTGTTTCATTTTCTGTGCAGAAATTAACATTATATACAGCTTATATAATGTTAAAAAGTATGTTCATTACCATCAAGTTATGCTACCTTGAATTTCTAGCACAATTTGGCCTTTTAACCTTGCATATAGTTAGACGAAACATGTGTTCAAACACTGCCAATAATCAAAGATGTCTTATGACGTATTTTGTAAATAATGTTATAACTTAACTAACTTTTGATACCTTACATTATCAACTCAATTAATTAATTGTAAAAAAAGAGGTTTGTACGTTTAGGTTAAGAATTTTATTTTCAAGCGCAAGTAAATAATGATCCAAATAAAATGACAATATAACCTCGTTGATACATATTTCAAGGGACCATCTCACTTGGTGAAAAGAATAAATCCATCCAGTCTTGCAGTTCTTCACAACCGTAAAGAGAAAATAAATTTTCGGTTCTTGACTAAGAACATTCTGTGCATGTTTAGCATCTCAAAATGTCCACATTTTATGGTGAGATTTTCTTACACAAAATAATTAAACTCTTAAAAAAATCGCGTGTTAACATTTAATTCATTTCAAAAATTTATCGGAAACAATTCTGTTAAACACAACTACTTTCAAAAGATTGTTTGTGTCTGGTAATAAAAATTTACGAACGTTTCAGCAGCAATGTTTGGAAATTCAGATTAGCCAACTGCCTTTCCAAAATATATCTAATGTAAAAAGAGCATCGCTGAACACGCACAAGAACGCCGATTTACAGCAATTTGGTTATGTTGCTTTTAAACTTATTTTCATATGGTCGCAGTAATCCACTGTCAATTTGGGTAAAATCTCGTTCAAAAATTATTTCATTTAATTCTGTACAGTTTAAAGTGCAGAGATGTGAAACATCTTAATTTTCACGTTCACGTCACCAAAGATTTGGTTCATGGCCGTATGGTTTACCATGGCCGGTAGCACAAACAAAAAATTAGGTAGTTTACAATGGCAAATGTAGCTGCCATGATCAAGTTGTTAACGTTTACGTTATTTTACTTGCCGTTTACGTTTACATAATTTTCTTTAAACATTTATGGTTTTGTCTAGTTAGTTTTGAAGGTTTACTATTAAATGCAGTGCTGCTGCAACGTAATTTCCGAAAAATGCTTTCGTTTAAGATAGATACTGCATTTGTACTATAGGGAAAATGGCGGTGCAAGTAAATAAATACGTTAATTACCGTAATTCGTAAATCAGTTCCGTAAAAAAGATTGTATTATGTAGTTTAAAAATTATATTTGCATTCATTTTAGTATTTTCTTACGTTGCGTAGGAGATGTATTTTGTAAACTTAAAAACAATGCAGGAATCGGTCATGGTCGATTCCAAAACCATTGTATTCTGAATCCCACGATTATACTGGAATCGGTGGGACCGACCGATTCCGGAATCGGAATCGACCCATCACTACTTTGAATGGTTACAGACAGACTTAAGGCAACGGGACCTCCAAGATTACAGTGGGCCCCACCACTTAGATACTGACTCAATGCTTATTAAATATAAATGTGAGTTCATGTGGTAACACTTGGTGTTTCCACATGAACACAATGAATTATAAATCACAGCTACTGAGGACCACAAGGTTTTTAAATAAAACAATGACCACTGACAAAGACCAGGGCCATTAGGAAAGAAATCAGCCAGTCATCCAAAAATTGCATGGAGTTATTTTTAGAAACTAAAGAAAACTGAAATCAGGATGGTCATACCATGACTCTAACCTGGGTCTATTGGAAAGTGAATACGGAGCCTTAAGACTGTGTCACCTCACTCCAAAACCACACTCATGATGTTGAATCATGCTAATGCTAATATTCTACAATTTAAATTTTTACAAGGTCACAAGGTTAAAGCAAGCCTTAAAGCTCAGTATCACATGCCATGTCGATTTTCATGTTTTTTCATCACTACATTTATCTAAAGGCTATTTCTGACAATTTAACTTGATACCTCCCTTGCATTTGTAGTTCTGCAACAAATATTTTGAACAGATATTGACTTAGCATAATATCATGGGAGGCTTCATATACTATCACATTTTTCAACCATGATATGCCACTAAGTCAGCGGCTTGCGAGCTGCATGCCACAGCACAAAATGAAAAGGCACAATCACAATGCATGTCCTCGACCTGTGCTCGCGCCTGCCATCACTCGCCCAGGGGATTTTATATTTTAATAATTAAGTAATTAAAATAACTTAAGTTTGCTCATTTTATCAATAGAGCTCTACTAATGATTACCACATTTTTTACATTTACATATTTTTATCCTAAGTACGTAGCCTTTATTTTTAAGACTATCTTGAAATTTTGAAAAAAATATTTTACTTTAATCTCTTTTTTTGATCGTCTTAAAATTCCTCATATATACAGAGAAAATACAAGTTGCGGCTGTCTAGAAAACTGGAGTGTCTGTTTACTTAATATTTGACTCACCTCACTCGCAAGTCTGCAGACCCCTGCACTAAGTGAACATCCGTTGCAACTATTTGTGGCAGAACAAATACAAACAAGGTATTGAGTAATAATAAAATTAATGACTAATTAACCAAAAATCCAACATGGCGTGCGAGATCGAGCCTTAAGCCATGAGGCACAGAGTGCACTAAGGCATGTATCCGGACTCACTCAGGCCCAGCATGCTGGAAGTGTCCAGCTTTATCTCGACCGAGTCTTCCAGCTGGTTGCAGACCAGCAGGGCCGACCTCACGGTGACCAGCTTCCTCGCCGACCCTTCCAAGGTCACCTCAAACACTATCCGCACCGGGCCGGACACGTGCGTGTTCTGAAACACATCCAGTCCCAGCTCAATACTTCACCAATCAAACAACAAGACAACTTACCAACATTCAAACAAGGTTTATCACAACAAATACCCTTCCTACTCTTTTAAGAAATTTTTTAATCCAACCCAACATACAAATATTGAACTGTGGATAAACTTAACTGTTTTTCCTAACCAAAGTAATTTTTACAACTGTGTTATTGAGTTCTATGATTTATTTTATGTGGCCAAAACTTAAATTGTGCAATTTAATGCACACACCATTTAATGCAATATATTTTTTATGGTACTATACACAAATGTCCATAAAAGAATAACCCAGTTTCAATGGTATATTATAATATTAAAAAAAATAATAAAAAATTCAGAAAATTCGGTACTTGTTGTTACTACATTGTTATGCAATAGGCCATTTTACTATACAGTTCTTTAAAAAAAAATCGAGTCAGAAGGGCTATGAAGTCTAAGGAGGTAATTCCACAAAAAAATTTTGAATAAATTTGAGGGTGTTGTGTTACTTCAAGAAGTTTACCAGTTATTAACAGTTTAACAAGTGTTTATAAATTAGGTTAGCTAAATTTAAAAAAACTGTGAAACTCTATAAATGGTTGTTGGTTATGAATAACCAATTTAAAATGTATGTACATTACCTAACCTACTGTCATTATTTTATAGTCAGTATTTTTAATGTAGCTAAACTAAGTAAACTTTTATAGACCTTCGTAACTACTGATTTTTCCAAAATCCAGTGAAAATAAAATACTCAATTTTAAAAGGAATTACAAATTGGTACTACTGATAATTATATTTAAATTATTCGCTACAAATGAATATATGTAGAAGCCAAACTGAACTTTTAATACAGCTCTTACAGTATATTAACATGAACAGCAGAAACAAAATTTTTCTCAAAAATTTCTGCAACTAATAGACCTCAACTCAAATGGACAAAAAAATAATCGAGTGTGGATTCAACTTGATGGTATTATTACTGGTCTCTGCTCATCTTGACCAAAAATATGCAGACTCGTCCATTTTTCCTTAAAAGATTTTAATTACAAGATTCATTTTAAAATCATTGAAATTATTCATTAAAATATGTGAAAATACTATGAGCCCATAAATAATTAAATTAAATAAGACTGTTTGCAACTAGTTCCCAAAACAAAGAAACTAATAATATTCTTTTTGCTAGCGAGAGATATAATTTTTCGTAAGAAAGGAAACAGAGCAAATCACTAGCTAAAATACTGAAATATTTAAGATCTTACAAACTGATCCTCTGGATTTGCCTGCCGGAAATACACGCCCACTTTGTCGACAGAAACTGGAGCGACTGCACACCATCCTTCCACTTGCACACTCAGTTGGTGAAGTCGCAGTTTGTGAGTGTCTTGATGCCGGGCCTTACCTATACACCACAGAGAAAAGAGTTTAAATTACCATTCAGGGAAAAAACCCAACTTTATGGCCTTGTGTGGGTTGCTCACCAAAATAAATATATACACTCTTAAAAATGTAAAGGTACAGTTATGTTTAGCCCTGCTTGATTATGCACATTGGTAACATGACAAATATTTGCAACACGCACTATCATTATGATATAACATATAAGAAAGTCATTATTTTGATTAGGGCACTGGAATTTCGGAACAGTCCATCTATATTGACAGGAAATGTTACGGTACAAAATATAAATTGTTATTTCTTAAACGTACAATACAAATAAAAATGTTAGTTTATTATATGTGTAAATTTAAAGAAATAATTTTCAAAGTAATTATTTGTGTTAAGGGTAGTTACATTTAACACAAACCAACAACAAGATAGAGGTAATTTTTTTTTTTTAAGTCACGGATGTGTTTTTTAAAACTGATATTTTAATTTTTTATAAGTAGTTGTTATTTGCATTCTGGAAGGTTATTCATGGCCATTTGTATGAAAGAAAATACATGAGATAGGAGAGCTTTTGAAGTTCATACATGTTTGTAAGATATTTGAGTGTGTGATTGGTGCATAAGTAATTTACAAGTGTGAAGAATTTATTTAAGGCTTGTTGGTAGTGTGAGTCAGAAACAGTGTGGTAGTAAAAATGGCTCCGTGAGCAAGCATGTGTGAGATGAGCATGATTGCTCAGTACAAACAAAATGACAATTCATCAAACGCCGAGATTTCTGGACAAGAAATGACAGTACCTTAATTACAAGAAATCGCGAGAGACGACGGCGAAAAGATTACGACTGAAAACAATAGTACCAAATCCCACATGTACTAAATATATAAGATACCAAAATGAAAAGAGTTTTATCTGCAATCCAAAAAGTAATCAACAGACACAAGACCAAAAAAAAGTGTCAGTTGAAATAAAAATGATATAAAATATAAAGTTGTTTGTTATTATGCATAGAAACTAGACAGACCGTAAGATTTTGAACCTGATGTTCATATGTATAGAACACACAGTATTTTGTTACCTCGTCCTTCAAAAGTAAATGGAACAGCCTCACTGGGCGAAACCAGGGTCCACTTTTCGTTTCTCTCCAACAGGGCATCCTGTTCCTGTGATGTCTCGTACGCGCTGCAACAGGGAAAACATCAGAGTTGAGATGTACGCCTGTCTCCACAGTCACGTACTCACAGCAAGCGGCACTGAAGGCTTACCTGTCCGTGGACTTGATGAGCGTCGCGAACCACAGCTTGCACCCGGTGTTGTTGCGGAGCGCGAACGGGACGAAGGGTGAACGACGCCTGTACCCAGGCGGACTGGTCACCACCTTGCCCATGTCACAACCATCACTTCTGCACAGGCCACACATCCACATAATTAGTTTAATGCTGATGAAATAACCTATACAAATTAATTAGGGTTTATCTTTTGAATCATTAGAGATGGACAAAGGTGGGAACAGTGAGATGAGAGAGTGATGGACTCATTTGGTAAGGCATGTGAAAGAATACCGGAAAAATCTATTGCTCACTGCAACAATTGCCACATTTTCACTATAAAAAATTTTGTTTGGCCACTTACCAAAATTATTATATATTTGTATGTATCCATTAAACATCAAACAGATTATTTTTCTACCTAAGGTTTGACGAAATCGAAAGAAACAAACATTTTGTCCAGGACTTTGCAACTTTCACAATATAACCCCGATTTTACAAACCCCGCATTAAACAAGTAGCAATTTTAGGAATACATTCTCAGCAACCATAGAAAAAAATTGGAAATTTTGACAGAAGAATATAAATAATCAGACTAAATTTTAAAAAATGACAATGAGCGCTTTTATATACATATTACACACAGTGTATATTCTGTGTGGGTTTTAATACTCTCAATAAAGTTCCAATACAAATAACAAAAAAATCTGACATTCCCTCTAAAAATACGGTGGCGATAGCTTCTGTAACGTAAGTGGGCACGCGAGAAACTTGTTCAGCCAGGATGGCGTCATGACATTGCATGGCATACCTCTCCCTTCCCTGGTGTATGTGCTTTAAGGCCAAAGCTCATCCCTCCTAGAGAGACAAACCATCTTGTCTTCCCACTCTTAAGAGGATTCATCACAGCTGCTAAAATTGTGTGCTGCAGGGTCTCGCGGTTCCAAGTCTCAATGGCGTAATTTTAATACTGAAAAGAAATAAAAAATTTTGAAAAATATAGAAAGGTATAAGAAAGGTTTCTATTGAATAATTTTTTTTAATTTTTGTGATTAAATAAGTTTTATCCCGCATTGAAAGTACTGTTTATGAGCTGTTTTCAGCGTAATTTTCAGAAGTTCTAATTGAATATTTCATAAATATTTTTCATTGGAAACATAGTGTTAACCTTATAAAATAAATTTCTTTCTGTGTTTTCACTGTTGTAATTGAGATATTTGATGAAAATTATGTATTTCTAAAGTAATGCACACATTGCTGGGCGAAAAAGATGATCGTCGCGCGGGAAACATGGTGGGAGGCAGAGAAGAGAAGAAGAGGTGTAGACAGCGAGAGCCCTCCCCCCTGTGGAGCTGCTAAGCTGACCCCTGCTGGGCGCAGGACTCTGCCCGAGCCTGACAACAACAATAGGGAAGAGTGCAGGGGGTGGGGGTTACCACTTCCTGTGGAGCTGTCCCAAAACTGAGGTTCGCAACTCGCCAGAAGAAAGAAGTGTAGCTATCAATGGCTCGGAAGTCTAGCAAAGCCAGATTGTTTTTATCAGCATACAGGAAAAAGAGGCGCAGGCCAGAGGTACTAATAAGTCTGTATTTGTGTCTGTATTTGATAAACTATGTATGGTAAGTTTGAAATTGGCTGGCACATTCTGTGAGGTAATTCCTCTTGCAAATTTAATAATGTTTGGCCAATGATAAACATGATAATATGTCGGAGTCATTGATAATCGAGATTTCAAGCGACTCCATAACAAATCAGGAACATTATGGTAATAAGCAAGAATTTACTAAAATACTTTAAGTAATCAAATCAACTAGAAACATTTTAATAAATGTTCTTGTCTTCTGGGTTCTAGCCGCGTCACAATGGAAGTTCTTTCCGACGTTTCGGAGTGCGTTGCAGCCTCCATCTTCAGGGCAGCAGCAGAAGTCGCTTCTTACCTACTGTTACTCTCAGTAACCTACTACCTACTGTTCGTCAGTAACCTACTACTTACTGTTACTGACAGTAGGTAAGAAACGACTGCTGCTGCTTCCCTAAAGATAGAGGCTGCAATGCACTCCGCAACGTCGAAATAACTTCCAATGTGACGCGGCTAGAACCCAAAGGCAAAGCAAAAACAGTGAAAGCGCGCGATATTTATTTTAAAGTGTTGTTTGATAATGTTAATATCTTTAACAATTAAAATTGCCATTCTGTAATGGTTTTATAATTTACTGTTTCATGTTTTTCTCTCAACAAATAAAATAAAGGGTAATAATATAAGTTTACAAAATAAGTATAATTGATTTATTTTTACACGCTTTATATTAGCTTCACCTGTATGTTTGTATGTTTGTAACCGACTCCTTTGGGTGCGATTTTGACCCACTTTAAACGGCCAGATTTCATTCAAACTTTGTAGATTTATCGAAGACCGATGACAATACACTAATTTGATAAGATCATTCCATTATTCAATTTGCAAAATAAGATTTTTGTCGATTTATAAAATTTCACAATATTTAGTAGGCTTTGTTTATATCGCACCTAAGACAAACTGAAAGAAAAGAGTTTGCATTTCGCTCATGTGCGAACTATTTTCTTTCAGTTTGTCTTTGGTGCGATATAAACAAAGCCTACTAAATATTGTGACATTTAATTAAATGAAAAGTGAGAGTGGGTTATGATTATTGTGAACAATATATTTTCTTGAAGAGAATATTATCTATATTTGTAATAATATGAAAAAAAAAATTCCCTGAAATAAGGGCTTTAAAAGTTGTTTCTTTCGTTAAATAGAGAAACACAATTACGTCTTTGTTTCTTTGTTTCATTTTACCAATTAACCAAGAGTGAAACATCATTATAAAACAACATTTTCTGCAAATATTTCACGAAACATGGAAAAATTGAGGTTTGATTTTGCTGTGAAACCAACAGCAGATGGGAAATCAAACACCATATGCATAACCTCAATAGCTACACCTGATGGCAGATTTTTGAAATTTCACTCAAACACCAACCTGCAAATCTACACCAAGCAGTTAAAAATATTCCAAACTATGCCAAGGTCAGTAAATCATTAAATAAAAGACATCAAACACGGAAAATATGGATAAGTTTGACAGATGATATATCAAAAATATATTTGGATAAAGAGCAAAACATACAGTTTAAGGATTTTTACCAAGACGAAATTGAGGAAAAAACAAAAAGTGCTGAATCTATACCTAATGGATCAAATAAAAAATTGGAAAAAACTGTTAGAAAAATTTCTTGAAGAAAAAAACTATATCTGAAACTCAAAATTTTGGGAAAATTTGCATACGATTTCATGATTGAGAAATTCACGGGCAGAAACTCAAATGCTTACCAGTGGATTAAATATTTCAACAAAGAATGTTAATGTTTGCTAATCTAAGAAGACAAAAAGAAAATAGAAATTTTAAAACATTTCTTAGAATACTCCAGTGTAGTTTGGTACAACTGCATGCAAATGAAACTTACAGTGGAATCGGACTGGAACAAATGGGAGAAAATGTTTTGTGAGACATTTGAAAACAAAGGATGTCACCCATCAGATATGTTGACTTAGAATAAACATCAATGACTTCCCGAATATATTGATTTTCATAGCAGTATATTGAAATTATTGAGTACTGTAGTTCTTCAACACGCTATATTGGATATATATTTTAGAAGCAGCCAATATCTACTCATCACTTTAATAGTAAAGTCATGTAATAAATAAAAAATTGAGCCACATCTAGAGACACTTCTGAGATAAAACAATATTTATCGATTTTATTTTAACTGCAGCCAATATCTATTCAAAAACTACTTTAATAGTAATTGATGTAATAACTATCAAGTTTTTTTACATTGTTATAAAATTTCTTTCATACGTCGATAAAATAGTATCACTTTAAATTATAAATAAACCAAACTAAAAAGTAGAAAATAAATAATAGTTTAAAAAAACTAAAAAACACGCTGTTATAGAAATTTGAACTAAAAAATAGAAAAGAAATTTTAATAAAATTGAATTAAAAATAGTGTAAAAAAAGTATTTTATTTAAAAAAAGTGTGGGGTGCTTTTTAATATATTATCAAAATGATAATCCTTCTACTCATATCTGTCAATAAAATAATTATAACTATTGACACCATGCACCCCACGCTTTATTTTTTTTAAATAAAATATATTTTTTACACTATTTTAAATTCAAATTTATTTTCTATTTTTTAGTTCAATTTTCTATAAAAGCGTGTTTTCTAGTTTTTTCAACTATTATTTATTATTTGGTTTAATACAAAAGTGTCTGGCACTTTAATAAACGTTAATGATATAGATACTAGCTGCAATACCCGGCGTTGCCCGGGCTGAACACAGGGCGTAGTTAGTAATTGTCTTCATAATTTGAATGTCAAATGTAAAAATTAATTTAAATCACTTTCAGATCCCGACAGACGTTGTTCTGCCAGTTTATAGTTATTTACCTGGTCTGTATGTAATTTAGACTTTATAAAGCAATATATAAAAAAGCTAAAAATAAGAGATTACTAATATTGAAATGATTCCATTATCTAGCTAATGCTCGGCCTGCATTGCAATGCCTCATTCAGTTTTGTTTTGTAATATGTTTGAAGTAGTTCCACATATACAAATCATCTATCCATCTCTCTATATATATTTATCTCTATCTACATCTATGTATCTCTCTATCTCTATTTATCTCTTTATAGCTACATATATACTTTCCACTATCTCTATATCTTCTATATATAAGTCTCTATATAGCTCTATACATCTATAGGTATATCTCTTTATCTAACCCATTTCATTATCTATACCTCGCTCTATCTCAACTTATCTCTCCGTCTCTATCTCACTATATATATATAAATCACTCTATCTCTGTCTCTCTTTTATATTTAAATAAATTGTGTCATGCATGCGCACTTATACAACAAAAACAGACGAAGTGCCGCTATATAAAACGAAATAAACACATTTTTTGACACGATTCGTGCTCAAACTATTGAAAAATCGTTATACCGTCTCAGTAACCTTCATGGGCATGCGCATAACTAATCACCAAAATTTCATCGCAATCAGATGAATGGCATAGGAACGCATACGGCACAAACAAACGAAAATTAAAGACATGAAAAACGCATCAAACGATGGTGCGTTTAAAATTCAAGGCAACTCTATCTATTAACGAAGTTAAGAACAAAACTGTTATTAGCGCCTTTATTTTGCTAGCCGCTGCGAGCTCCACTAAGCGGACTGGTCTCACCAAGGAGAAAAATATTAGTTTGCCAGACCTTACTATGTGTATGATCGTGTGTCAGACATAGAGAAATGACACTCACTCACTATTTGTATGTCTATGACCTATGATTTTTTCTGTTATAAAATGAAATTATTACTTTTTCACTCCCTTAGGGATGGAATTTCATATTAATATGGGGTCTGTGTGTTAGGTTATAAGCTATCTGTAGGCCAAATTTCATTCAAATCCATTCAGTAGTTTTTACGTGAAAGAGTAACAATCATCCATCCATACTTACAAACTTTCGCGTTTATAATATTAGTAGGATTTTTTTTCAAACGTTATTTAACACAGATAATTTGCACAACTATAGATTGTGTTATTGTTATGTAAAGTGTATGGTTTGAATATTGTACACAAAGTTTTTTTCACTAGTTATGGATTTTATTAAAAACGTATAGTCAACAAAATTGTATATCTATTTATATGCATTTTTTACTTTCACAACTGCGTAGGCGATTTTTAAGTATATCTGTAAGAGAAGTGTTGTACCCGTTTCTATTATAAAAGGTCTGCAAATTTATTAAATCTAAATAATATGTTATGAAACAATGTTTTGACATTTTTTATTTTGAATATAATTTTTAAATTTTATGTGATTATTTTTCATTTATCACTTCACCATGCATTACATATACCTTATGGAAAGCTTTGAATGATTCACAGATTTATTTTTTGTGCGGCGGTAACTAAAGATGATACAGAAAACTACAATCTGGTGCAGGGAATAGAAACATTGGGACCTTCCCCCCCCCCCCCTTCTTCTTCATGGTCATCCTCAAACACTTTACCTAAGCCATTGTAAGACCTTTTCAAACCCCCCTGCATCATAGACCACCCGCTGATTTTACAGCTCATCCTCGCCTGCCTTGCTCCCCACTGACTTTCTCAACCTTCCGCCCACCACGTCACCCACGTCACGTACGAAGACTACCGAAAAGGCAGAGCAGAATTATTTTCCCTATGATGAATCCTCTTAACATTCCCTCCCCTCGTAGAACCTTTCGCATGAGAAACTGTCAAAATCCTCCAACCCCTTTACCCCTGCGAAGAAAGACAAAACACGACCCTGTGTCATATAATGATATAATCCATATTCTCGGTAAAATGAATATATGTCAGGCACACGCAAAAGCCATATTTACCATTAATAAATACTGTGTAACTTACTGTGGCATCAGACATTAAATTAAAAAATAAATCAAATATGTGCGTGAAGTCTACACGCAACAGAAGTGAAACTACTTGCTTATTAGATATAGATAAAGATAAATTACTAATATTTTTTAATAGAACAAGACATAATTGAGAATAGTAAGAATCCGGGAATGATCTCAAATGAAATTACTCTTCCAAAAAATGAATAAATTATACATTCTTTATATAAAAACAAGATTGCAAAGCGCAAGAGAGCAAGAGCCAAGTATGCTGCGTCATTTCTACAGCTACCTGCGGTCTTCTCTACCAGTTCCCCCACCACGTACCTAACAATTCCCTTCTCTCCTGGTTCCTCTACAACAGGGGTAGGCAACCTGGAAATGTAGGTGATCTACTATTAAGTCGCCACATGTTGAAATGATCTACTGTTTTGTTTTATCGATTATACATAAACAAGTTTACTTTCACACATTTACAAAATAGTCTCTCTATTTGGTTTTTCCTGGTAGTTTTAAAATACCCTACTTTTTATGGTTACAGTGCATAAATAAATAATTATAGAAATAACTGAATTAATTGAGGTCTGTTAGTTATAGACGAAACACTAAAAATTACGATAACATTGAAAAATATCTCCACTTAGTGGGAAACTTGGCAGGAACTTTCCTTAACAATAGCTTTGATGTTTGGTGAATAGCTGGTTACACTAAGACAAATGCATGATTCCAAATGTTCATCAGTTATCCTACTCCCGTACTTATTTTTGATGAAGTTCATATTGGAAAATGAAGACTCGCATAGGTACGTTGAAGCAAACAAGGCTCTCACTCGAAGTGCAACATCAGTGAGAACTGGATACTTCTCTTGAGGAATGACTTGCCAACAGGTCTTTGGCTATGCAACACTTTTCACACGCAAGTCATTTTTCAATGTAATAATTTCGAGTTCTGTAGCTGTTCTATCAATGTTGAACGTCATCACCATTGAGGAAGTACACTCCTCAAGATTCAGGTTTGCCCATGGAAAAGAGACAAACTGGGATATCAGAGAAATCTTTTTGAATTCTGAAAATCTGGAGTCAAAATCATTTTTCAAATGAGACAAAAGTTTTACATTTTCTTCTCTTTCATATGGGGTCTCCAATGCTTCTACTTGAGCTTTCAGGGTAGGAAAGTGCCTTAAATCACCTCCTCTTAGGCTTTTCTCCCAAAATTTAAGTTTTTCAATGAAAAAATCTACTTCATATATCATTTCAACCATTTTCCTATCTTTCCCTTGAAGTTTAATGTTCAAATCATTGAGTTTTTCTGTGAGAATAACTAAGAAAGCTAAATTATGAAGCCAACTTGCATCCTCAAGAAGATTTGCCATGGAGTGTTCCTGTTCTTTCAAAGATGCTGTAATGGCAGGTAGCAGTTGAATGAATCGTTGAAGAACTTTGCCCTTACTCAGCCAACGCACCTCACAATGCAGAAGTAGCTCTCCATACTGCAGTTGTAATTCATCCAGAAAATCTTTGAAGAGTCGTCTTTGGAGAGGATGGGCCCGTATTTTGTTAACAATCTGCACAACTACTTTCATGGTTTTATTCATGTTCAAGAACTTTCCACACAGAGATTGCTGATGTATGATGCAATGATATGACAAAAATTTTGGAAAGCTTTTATCTCTTCGACACTGAGCCAAGAAGCCATTATTTGAACCAATAAGGGCAGGTGCTCCATCAGTGGTAATGCTCACAAGCTTGTGAATTGGAATTTTTTCAGATATAAGAAACTGCTTCACTGCAAAAAAAATATCTTCACCTCTAGTATGGCCTTTCAAATGAATCAGTTTCAACAATTCTTCTCTGACTGAAAAGTCGTTGAATACAAGTCGAGCAAATATTGGCAACTGAGCAATGCCAGTTGCATCATTTGACACATCCAACTGGATAGAGAAGTAGCAGCATGCATCCAAATCTTTATTTATTTGAGATATGACATCAGTTGCCATATTTTCAACTCTTCTTGTGACAGTTCTAGCTGAAAGTTGCAGGGACTGAATAGCTGACATTATTCTTCAAATGGCTTCTTATGTTTTGCCAACACATAAGAAATGCGATAAGAAGCACTTGTGGCTGCTGTGCCCTTATCTGTCACTTTCGTAAACATGTGTTGTTGTAATGACAACATATTTTTCAGTTTCTTAATTTTCTCTCGCCTCAGTTCTGAGTTCGGGAGAAACTCTTTATTTATACTGAATGTACTGTTTCAAAATGTCTTTGTACATTACTCTTTTCCACGAATGCAATATTTACTTTGCACAGTAAACAAATGCATTTGCAGGTTGTTCCAGTGACAAAAAAGTCATGCTCCCATTCTGCATGGAATTTGTAAGTCTTTTGTTTCTTTGGTGCACTCATCACAAGTGATTAACTTATCACACCACAGTCAATAATTAAGAAATGCGGGCTTAAAATAAATGTAATAGTGAACGTTGTTGCACGGCCAACAATCGTCACGTGAATATCAGAAAACAATATTTACACGCAGTTGTGTCCTGTTTAGAGCATTTGGCGTTATAAATCAACGGCTGTGAATACGATCAGGGATAAGAGGTGTCATCACAAGACTAGAGCTGTAGCAAACCGTATGTATTCGGTACTGAGTAACGGTTGCGCCATCTAGTACCGACTAACGAAACGTTACACACGGCTGCATTTCGTTACTCGCATTTTTCGTATGTTTTACGCATGCGCGCGCTTATTCGTTACAAAGAACGATGTTTATTTATTAAGTAAAGTATAATTTGGAAATTCGTCGTCCAAGTTTTTTACTTTTTATTAAAGGTATTGTGTGTGTAGACAAAGTTTGAGATTGTAACAGAAACAGCGTAAGAAAGTAGTTTTTACATATTATAAATATGTATGTTTTTGTTTTTTACTATCGCGTGTTTTCACGTTTTTTTGTTCTTATCTTAAAAGAGATATTATAATAAAGCCGCTCTAATGAAATTTAATTGTTTCTTGTTTAACTAAAGCTGTTAATTATCAAATATTGTTATATGTTTATATTCAATTTATTATTATTTACGCGACGTCATACTGTACGCGTACGCAATACGACTCGATTCGTTGCTATAACACAACATAGCATGTTATGCGGTATCAGAAGTAACGAGTAACGTAACGATACGAAAGTAACGAGTATTAATTTTTATAGTAACGAATACATACGGGTACACTTTTTTTTCGTTACTTTTACACCTCTACACAAGACGACTCTGGTTTTACAAAAAACAAACCCGTTTATTTTTTAACATCGGTTCGTCATACACGTATGCATAAACTGTGGCTGTGTATTTTTAAAAGGCATTCGTTAAATAAACATCTCGAATAAAGCCATTATTTTAGTTACATACATGATGGTTTTCAAGTTATTAACCGTTATAAACAAGGAAACTTTTAAACTACGTTTTTATTCTAGCAGGATTGCCAACATATATGTAGGTACCCACAAAAATTCTCTAAGTATGTTGCATGAAAATATATAATTCGGAAAATGAGTTTATTATAACTTCCTAAACGCAATATTTATTTCTTATTTCGCTTTCAATACATTTTCTGCTACTATAATTTCCTTTCTGTTAGCGTGTAGAAAACATCAAAATGTAGCCCCACATCATGCTATAAGATGAGATCAAGGTGGCTACACTGCTGAACTGAGTATCGTGTTTGTTTATATTTTCGTTACATAACAAAAATTGTTATGCAAAATAACACATTTTTTTATTGTAGGCTACTGGCGGCGACAGCTTTATACCTACTCAAAAATATTTGTAAATGACCGGTATCATTCGCGAATGAAGTGTTTTGTTAAATTGTTCCTCAATAAGCTAACGAAGAATTTCTTATATTCTTAATGTTTAAATTTAATTTAAGACTTGCAGTGGTTCGTAGTGGGTGGAAAAATTCGTGAATTTTCAATAACGCTCGTGATCTACTAAATATTGTCTCGTGATCTACCAGTAGATCGTGATCGACACGTTGCCGAAACCTGCTCTACAACATACCTAGCTATTTCACCTCATGCAATCAAAATTTTTGTTAACACTTGAAAATAGGTTATCCTTCGTAAGGAAGTTTCACTTAAAAAAAACCTGGACTAGGGACACTTTCTTTATTAGTTACGCAGAAGTATTTCTGCTGGAAAATCACAAACTTTGAAATTTATTGGATGGCAAATTTGGCAGGGCTATAAAATTATTTATTTTACCACAAATGAACTATACTCTGCATTCCAACATTTACGGCGTGTGACGCATAGCATCTGCAACCCTTTGCAACATGAGAAAGGAAGGAAAAGCAATGGAGTAGCGAATTATTTTCTCTACGACAAATCGCCAGCTTCCCATAGTTATTTAAAATACATGTCCCATTCCTCACATCCGCTAGGGACGTTCACTGGTAAACAGAGCTCAAAAATGGTATAAGTGATGCTGTTTGTGGGCACCAAGTGCTTTTTTTTCAACTTGCTAGACAAATAAATAATTCCCAATGGCTTTCAAAAATTCAGTGTTTCTCGCACTAAAATGTACAATATGTTTTAATGGATTTGTTTGTCGTTACAGCACAGTTTTTTTCTTAACCACAAATGCCTATGATCACTTTTATGAAAAGTGTCGGTGTACACTGTTCTCCTCGATTCTGGTAATCAATATGTGTAAGTAAACATTACTGCGAGCTGTTAAAGATTAACTTATAAAACTGATAGAGGAAGCTCGTAGAAATGCAAGGCATGAAATTCTTGCAGCTTATCAACATGACCATGGGAAAGTCTTGTCTAACCAGTATTACTTCTGTTGTTCTTTCACCTATCTCTCCAGTAAATATTGTATAATGGTGTGTCTTTATGCAGAATTAAAAAGGAGGAGAGAAGAAAAATATCAGTGGTTGCAAAATAAGCAGAGAAAGCAGGTCTAATGCATGGTTTGCTTGTCTATTTTATGTGATAAATGTTAAAATTTGCAGGCCTATTAATAAATACAAGCAGTTAATAGTATGTACTATTAACATTCCACATGTTATTCACAACTGGAAGACATCACTATTCACGCGATCGTAGGAATAACAGTATGAGTGAAAGGTGGTCAATATTACACCACATGATACACTGTAACCTACAGTAGATATTTTTTTTAATGTTTGCTGCAGGAGAGAAGCAAGCATCAGAGACCGGCCGCAGCACAGAGAAGGCCAGCATGCATGCATGTTGACACGCTGCGGCCGGAGGTTTTTTTTTTCGTTGCACGAAATTATTTAATATTTAACGGTATTTATTTATTAAGACCAAATACACACAAATAAAACAAGATTTATTTGGTTCAAAATCTAAAACAAAAATATGTGAAAATGGGTCACCGACGAATGCAATTTTTGGAACCGTGAGCATATGTAAAATCGGGGTTCTAATGTATATAAAATGAATCTATAAGGTTATAAATAACTTATAGTGTAAACTCAGAACAATACAGAATAAGATATACCACTTTGCCCATTACGCACCTGTCTCTGTAGGAGAGGCTGTCCTGTGTCCAGTTCTCCTTCACGTTCTTGTACAGGTCGACCAAGGTGCTGGTAATGTTCACGTTCAGGATGTCCTGAGCAGTTAACGACAGCTGTGTCCTGTTCTTTCCCTCCGCCTGCACGTCATTCCTCCACTCCACCTCACACCTGCCCGAGCACACAGCACCCACCAACATTGTGAGAGATTCATTCGTGACACTTCTCAACACTAAGGAAAAAATTTCAAGTCACATATATGTATTGTGTTTGCTACTTACAAAAACTTTAATGACAAGTGTACTGTGTTATTAAGTATTTTTTTTTTATCATCTGCAGGAAGATTCAATGTTTTCCTCCAACCAGTTTAGACCTAAAAAAAATTACAATAGCAAGAAATATTTTAACCAAGACGAATAGTAAATGTGGTAAACAGAATACATGCAAACTTGTGAGTACAAACAAGAGAAATGCAGAAACATACATAAATTTTGTTGATTCAATCGACAAGAATTTTCTATCTTTCAATGTAATTAATACAAATCTTAACAACGAAAAAAACTGCAAAATATGTCCGAAGCCAGTGTTGTTTATAAAATTATTTGCAGAATTAACCATTTACATAAAGCCAAATTAACGTGAGCAAAACTTACAACACTACCATAAAATGGGACTAGGTTTTCGTAGCCTCAGGCCAGGTGCACACAAAATGGGGCACGACACAACACTTTGTCAGATAATATCTATGTAGGTAGTTGACTGCCATGTAGTTATATAACAGCAATGCACACAGGATCAGACGCGGCATGATGCCACAGTCAGACATAAGGCAACAACCTGAAATAACTGCTCCAACTTTGTTGCAAGCAAGCTGTCTGATGACTGCGATGTACACGAGTATAAAAAAATTGTCAACAAAGTCATGTTAGAGTGTGTTTACAGCTGACGAGTTAAATGCTGTTTTTCAGTGTTACTTTGAGTAAATATTCACTGTTAAAGTACCGTATCTTACTTTTTTTTTGACATGAATTTCTGACAGGAATATGAATGTCTTTAATCTCGGGTTCGGTGTCACTTCGACTGAGGATTTCAACACTGCTCAAAAATAGTAAACTATGAAAGCTACAGAGTTGAAGTAAATGTTTCTTAGTAGAGCAGAATTCGCTCGTGGTCGTTATGCATGACTCACCCGGTTAACATTTGCAGTGATGACGTAATGAGCGTTGGTGGGGAGCGTCGAATTGAAGACAGTGAGAGCTGTACCTCCAAAAGTAATAGACTGATTGGCATGATTTAAACTTTAAGTTGCTCTGGAGTGAACACTGATTGGTGCTAGTTGAGTGGAATAACTATTCAGTTATTAAATTTGGTTTTTGAGCTATTAATCACAAAATGCCTACACAAAAACAAGTTATGTTGGAGAAAAGAAAGAAAACAAGTGAAATAGCCAGAGCAGAAAAATTTCAAATGCAAAGAAGTGTTGTAGGTATCGAATGAGGTAAAAGGTAGCAACGAAAAATGAGCCAGTGGGGCAAAACAAGCCTCTGAACGAGGCGCGAAATTTGTACTCGAGCAAGCCACAGCCATCTACCTCACGAGAAGCTATGGGGAATGTAGGAAGCTCTTAAGTAATGGATGTGGATATGCTCTACATGGATATGTTCTCTGATGATTCTGATGTTGATATGGAGTCAAGTTGAGCCATTGGCTGTGAAAGTTGGGCTAAGTTTGTGGCTGTTTGGTGTCATAATTTTTTTGTTAGCACCCAAACACTCAATAAAAAGAACCAATAATTTTTGCAGTCTTTAAGGCCACTTTACACATAGTTTTGCAGACACTCCGAGACATTATTATTGCCTAACATAAAACTACTAAGCAGGGAAGAAAAATACTGTCTTCTGCATTGTAAATAAAGCTCAAATTTTCTTATGAATGCCATACTAATTTTCTACACCCATTATATGCTCAAATATTGTAATTTAGTTAGTTTTATAACTAAAATAATATTTTTATAAAAATTTTACATAAATTTTATTTTGCACATAATATAATTAATATAAACAAAGCATATTTGTATGAAACTCGAACTAAACACTGTCATACATACATATATGTAATTTGATTATATGAAAACTTACCTGATGGCCAAAGCCTATCAAAATAATAGGCTGACAGAGTTCAACCAGTCACCCCTAAAGGTCACGAAAGAATATTTGACAGGCACATGAAAGTAATAAATCATTGGCTAAGGATTCCACACCGCTTAATACTCATAAACTATGAAAACTACAGAGTTGAAGTAAATATATTTTAGTAGAGTAGCCTTTGGTCATGCAATAGTCCAATAAAAGATTAAAGAGTGACTAATGAGTAAAAATGTTCTTGTGCCAACCAAATGTTATGCACATTATTGTTATGCCAAGTTTGTTATGTGGATTTATATATTATAATTAATGTTATGCTACATAAGGGAGCTCCAATACATAGATGTAATAAAATGATGTTAAATTTACAGGTGCATTAAATAAATAATAATCATATTATAAATCATATCTTATTTTATTAAGTGCATATTAATAATTATGAATAAGACCTATGATAACTAAAGTAACATTCAAAAGCCATTAAAGTAGGCTCCAAGTGTCTGGCAAACGTAAATTATTATTTATTTATTTATTTATTTATTTATTTATTTATTTATATCAATAATATGAGGTATATATTTTGTGATGCCGTAATGATTTATATAAATGCAATTTTAATTATTTGCCTAACATTTATAGTTTCTACAAAGTACGTGTTTTTGGTGTCGCAATTATTCTGGCCTGGCCGCCTGACCGTCAAGTAAGACAGTCATCAAATTCGCGTAAAAAAATAAAGCAACATAAACTTTGTTAAATATTTTATATATTTCATACACAAAATTACCATTCAGAGCGATGGAAATTCATGAAACAAACCCCTTGTGGCTGTAGCCCAAAATACAGGCTACCCAGAACTTTTTTCCTCGGTAAGTAGCTCGACGCAGAAGTTTATTTTTCTAATCATCTTCTACGATAGAGAACACACTCCATACAAGAACATCGTCATCACCTGGAGATGCCATCTGCTGTACCAGTGTCACCCAGCCCTACGGAGGCCAAGAGGCGTGAAGTCAGACGTACCTCCAGGGCTCCGTGAAAGGCTCCCACCCGGACAGCATGCGGTTGTAGTAGTCGCTGGAGAACATGCACTGGGCCATGCCGATGCCGTTCCGCAGCTCTCGCCGCAGCAGCAGATCGTACAGGGAGAGCTCGATCAGAGGCACATCCGCATCTCGGCAGTCGTCGATCACACACACGCTCAGGCAGCCTATGTGCACCTGCGCCACGCAACACCACGCCATAATTTCCTTTGCACTTCAGGGATAAAAAAACAGATGCAACACCACAACAACATATCCTCGGCACTCCAGGGATAACAAAACAGATGCAACACCACAGCAACATATCCTCTGCACTTCAGGGATGACAAAACAGATGCATCTGACAGGGGAAAATATTAGCTCTGTGTGGGTTCCCGAAATTCAGTGAAGTTTTAGAATCACCACTTCACCAGGCAGGAAAAAATTTCCCGAAATTTTCAGGATTTGTTTATATGGAGAGTTTTCATTTAGCACTACATTCAGTGAGAAATGTAAATTTAAAGAAAACTAATTAATAATAAAAATTTATCATGGTTATTCAGAGCCATATCTATTATCCTCCTGCATTATCGCCCAACCACATTTGATTAGAATGAGAGTTATAAAATATTATACCTCTCAGCAAACAGATAAGTATTTTTAATACAGTGATTGATGATACCTCTATGACATCAAAGGACAGCGTGGACGTGTTCTCCTCCGAGCTGCATCCCTGGTGCGTGCCACTGGCATTCACATGCTGGGTCAACCACAGAGCAGCGTCGTCCAACTGGCCTTCGCATCTCTGGAGAGCGACTGCACAGTCGTCCGGATGGAAGCCCAGGGCAGAGAGTTTGTCGACTTGGTCTGCCAACACACCATGCACAAAGAAACACTGTCCACACTTTCAAGACTACCAAATTATACACTGCTTAACAAGGCTAATTGTTGTTTGTTTTTAAAATTAATTTTCATAGTCTTAAATATTAGAAAATACATATCAGAAAAATTGGCAATACCGTATTTACTCGCGTAAAGGCCCCCCTATTTTTCCAAATTTTTGACTCCAAAAAAGGGGTGGGGGCTTATACGCAAATTTGGAGGAAAAAATAAATGGAAGCAGCGACGCGGCAGGAGGGAGAAAGTGGCAGCTAGTCCGGAGGGAGGAGGGGCAGCACTTCAGCGGGGGGGGAGAGGCAGAGGCGTGGCTTAACCTCCCTCCTGCCAGCTAGCCAGCCAACCAGACAAAGGAGTGTAGGTACCTGCTCCACCCACTTCCCTTCCTCCTTCACTTCCCCTCTTCTTCCCCTCTTCTACTCCGTCAACACTGCACATCAACACAAGCCCGCGAGTCCAGCTTTCTTTACCTTCATGTCGTTTGAGATAGACTAACTGCTTACGTCTGGCATGCCTCACGACGGTCCTACTGAGAACGTACAAACTATAATAGCAGTCTCTGTATCACGGCCGCTTACAAAATCACCTCCCGCCGCTCACAATACATGGCTTGCTGTTTGATGCATGCCAAGCTGTCCTGCCCTCAGATAAACCCAGAAAAACAAGTTTTTAAATTTTTTCTCAAAAATGTTTACAAAAAAAGGAGGGGGGGCGTATACGCGGGCGGGGCCTTTACGCGAGTAAATACGGTATGTGAATAAACATATTTCATATGAAAGAAAATAGTATATGTATAGTATTGTCTAGTATAGAATATACTATATGAGTGTCAATTGACAGTTTTAAACACTGCACTTGTATTGCACACGAGAATCGTGCTTAAAAGTGTTAAAATACAGAAAAAAAAATTATTTTAAGAAGTTCCTAGTTTCTACTTCAAAATATAATTTAGAACTGTTGCAAACAACTTTTATCCTAAGCATGTTTGGCCTAATAGTAATGCCGTGCTGTTTTTGAGATATACTGCCAGATGTAGACATGTTTATAAGACTCAGGAACATAACTCTGGACTCAACATAGTTTCTTATGAAAGGATTTGAGTAAAGGACATTTCACAAAACACACACTTTCCCGGAACATAACCTGTCTATGAGTATTTAACTGTACTTTAATAAGTAAAGTATGTACAATTAAAAATTTTAAGTACAAAACAGAAACTCTATTACAATTACAGTAAAAATATATTGAAAAATATTTTCATGCATGTGGTTCATTCTCCAATATGGTCCAAACTTTAAGGTGGTACATCCTATTTCAAGTCATTCCTTTACAATTATGTTAAACACTGGTAAACTTATAAACATTTTGTATGTCTTAACTTTGACAGGTTAAAAAATATATCTATAATGCACACACATTGCATAATTAGGTGTCAAAGTTATGTCTTAACATATTTGTGATGTATCAGTCAGAATTAAATGGATACTGTAACTGAAACTTATAAGGTTTGAAGGCAGTGCTACTAGCTACTCCATGATATGGTTTGAATTTCCAAGAAAAACATTTATTTAAATTTACCTAGCCTGTTAAACTTCTCAAAAATGTATTTTGAAAAAGGAGTGAAATTTTAATTTTTCAGAAATAAATTTACAATACATAATAAAGCAGTCAATAACATTGCCTTAAAACCTATATAGTAGTCTCTTATTGACTTAAATCTCTTAACTAGGAAGTCACAAAAATATAAAAAATGTAACTTTGGCAAAGTGTGCTTCTTTTTTTTACATGCTTTGTATTAGCTTCACCTGTATGTTTGTCTGTCCGTCTGTAACTCTTTCGACTAAGAGTGAGTGACTCATCACAGTAAAATGTCCCACCCATTTCATTACGTTCGTTAGCCGAGCGGTCTAAGGCGCGCGACTTCTGTGACGTCAGCTTTCGGATTCAGCGATCGTGGGTTCTACTCCCGGCAACGCCGAAAAAAAAAATGTTTTTTTTTCCCCGGTAAATTCTAATATTATATCCATACATCTAACTGCAAATGATTCGTAGAGACTTTACCATTTCTTTGTGACGTTGCAACTCCAAATAGTTATCTCAGATGGTAATAGGTAGTGTCGGTAACTCATTTCCCTATGATAATTATACATAAATATAGTTTAAAAAACTAAAAAAACATGCTTTTAAAAAATATCAAACTAAAAAGTTAAAAATAAATATAGTTTAAAAAACTAAAAAACATGCTTTTAAAGAATATCAAACTAAAAAGTTAAAAATAAATATAGTTTAAAAAACTAAAGAAACATGCTTTTAAAGATTATCAAACTAAAAAGTAAAAAGTAATTTTAAAATTAAATTTATGACAATAGTATATAAGCAATACTAGTATAAATGAGAAAAAAGCATGGGGCGCTTAATATTCAAAAAATATGGCACAAAGCGCCTCAAGCTTTTTTCTCATTTATACTAGTATTGCTTATATACTATTGTCATAAATTTAATTTTAAAATTATTTTTTACTTTTTAGTTTGATAATCTTTAAAAGCATGTTTCTTTAGTTTTTTAAACTATATTTATTTAAAGTTAAGCCACTCAAAAAGTTTACAAGTTTAACAGTGTTTAGCATTGTGAAGTAACAATGTGAAACACGATGTACCCCTCTTATAGGTAAGAGTACCTAACTGTCCTGTATGCTTGGCTAGGTGCCCTATATTTCTTCAATTTCATTCCCAAAAATGTGTGGGGGAGGAAGAACTATTTCATACAAACATGATTTCCGAACATAAATGGTAAATACAATTTTATTTTGTTTGTACTTAGAGGTAATAACACCCAATCTAGCTAATTTATTAATTATTTAACTTTAGAATAAAACCCTGTTGAAACTAAAATCAAGTTGTAAATTTCATTATGTGAGAACAAAACTAATTTGAGCTGAATTCATAAGAAATAAAAGAGTAAGGGCTTTGGGATAAAGAGTAAGGGGTAAGGGGTAAGGGGTAAGGGATAAGGAAGTCATCAACTTACGCTGGATGTTTGTTGGTCTCGTCTCCTGTTGCGAGTCCTGTCTCTGTAGCCAAGACGTCTGTTTCGACAGACTGTTCATAATCTGGACAAACATTCGCATGTCGTGGTACGACAAGCGAACACTCAAATGCTGCATTTGGACCTACAAAAAAAATAAAATTAAATTAAGAAAATGACAAAACGGTAATCAGTTTTAGAGCATAATAAAAAAATTTACAAGTTGATACTCTTATCACCCTGAATGCATATGGAATATATTTTGGTTCTAATAATTTGTGGCTAAAGGCTATTTATTACAGAATATAACACCAAATTAATCAATATGTTTTCTTACAACAATTTAGGAAACACCATTTTGCAACACTTCACACAGGAAGTGAGGGTATTACAAAATGTGACAAAATATGTAGCTAAGAGGGACAGCTGCTAAGCTTTAACCACTACCCCTTTGATGATTAAAATTCAGCATTTCAAGTATTATATACTAATTTAATTAGCAGTTAGTGCGTATGCGTGAGTGTGAATGTGTGTATGCACATTCTTGTGTGTGTGTACATGCATACATGCATGTGTGTGTGTATCAACATCTGTGTGTCACAGTGCCTCTAAATGTCTGTGTCAGTGGTGCATCAAACAGGGAGACGGCTGGGAACTTGCGAGGTACAAGACCCTCTCCCCCTTCCATTAGACTAGAGAAGGGAGTTTGTAGTTTTATTTTTAGACAAATTTTACTATTAAAACAGGGGTTACAGAGTTAATGCTATAATTTTTAAAGTTATATATATTTAAAAAAGATATGCTATTCATTATGTGCATCAGAAATTGTTATATATTTATTATTTAATCAAAATACTGTTAAGTTGATATGCTAAATATTAACAAACAAAAATTCTGAAATAAACTGGTTTAAGGAATATTTATTTGAAATAATAATGATACTAATAATTAATAATAATCATAAATCAGCAAGATGTTTCGTGTATTGTAAAGGTCCAAACAACACTAAAATCTGATTCAATACGAAATGTACAATAACACAAAGAAATTTAGTTTAGTAACCATATGCTTATGGAACGAATTTCATCCTAAAAAAAATTGGTTGTCTGTAAAGTCGGTTTACGGACGATAGTTTAACGTGACAACTTCATAACAAAACATTGATGAAATGATTGATCCAGAAGAAAAGGAAATATAATATTCGGCCTGAGACTGAGCCATAATAGGTTTTTGCAACCAAACCATTTAGGCATTAAAAATATTATATTCTTTGAGGAAGACATTTGTTTTAATTTTTCTATCTTTTGTATAATAAAATCTACCTATGCATAATTTTATGAATAAAATTGAATCATTTTTATTGAATTATCTCTATTTTGTATGGATACAAAGGAGTGAAATGAAATGTACAATTTAATTAATAAATTTACTTTTATTTGCATTCATTAATTCAAATATATTTATTACTTTTGAAATGTTGCATGTGCCATATTTATTTTTACAAGTACAACAAAAAGATTTTGCAGCTGCCGGGATTCGAACCGATACCCTTTGGATTGAAAGTTAGCGACACTGACCGCTCAACCACGAGGCAATACTTGAAAAGTAATAGTTTCAGGTGGGATATACATATTTATATAAATTTTGTTCACGGTAGTGAAATAATATTATTTTGTTTTTATAACACAATTTTATAACAAATACGCATCCCAAATACACCAAACTTATTTATAATGTGTTACAAAATTTTTTAAAACATTGTGCAAAGATCCCGGGTGTAATTTGAATTATTATGTGTAACTGTAAAACACCATTGTTGGTTCAAAATGTATTTGAATATTCAACATTTCAACATTACTTTTAAATAACCGTACCGATTGTGCTGAAAATCGGTGGAAGATCGTTAAATTACATAATATTAATAATTCAAACGACGAAAATATGATTGAAAATCAAATCGATAGTTGTTCCAATCAAGTCGAAGAGAGATGCCACGCATGCGTACAAAGAGCAAACAGGACACATCCGTAGTGGGACACTTTTTCGTGCGTGCAGCCGGCGTTCATTGATTTATTAGTAGAGCCACGATTATATGGTAATGCGCGATAAAACGAAATAACACCGAAAACCGCTTGAAAACACGAAATAAAACGAAATTGTGCGAAATCCGCGATATGTCACGAAAGTTCGTCTATCCTGATTATTTACGTTTTTTTTTTCCATTCTGTAAGGACAATTCACTACCTTCAGCACAATCAAATATTTCTTACAGTAACTAGCAGCCATATATATTATATGCGACAGTGATTCATTATAGATTTTAAAATGAAGTCTCGGAATTAACGTAATATTTTCTTTAAACGGTAATCTTGTGTACCATAATAATTTAAGATGTTGATAACTATGATACAATGGCCACCGTTCACTTTCTGTAAATACAAAAATAACAAACGTCCAAAATATGTTTTTCTAAGATTACGTTTTTAATCATTAAAATATTACACACTAAAGCTCATTGCTTTTACTGTTTATTTAAAATAAAGTATGTAGGCTACGAAAATAAAATTAACCCTGCTTAACGTAACGATTGTAAATAATAAATAGTACATGTTTATGTCGGTATTAATTTTCACGTACGTATGTTGGTATTTGGTATGCCTTTGTATTCGCATCTATTCT
>NC_086338.1:1988869-2001163 GCF_032445375.1 Bacillus rossius redtenbacheri | reverse complement strand
TGTTCATCTGGACGAATATCCAGTTATAAAACCTCAACCAAAGAAGGATCGAATCACAGATGAACCAGCTGAGACGACTCACAAGTCGGCAGCCAATGAACTTGCGTTATTTGCCCGAGTGTACAGGGGTATGTGCAGTCTATCCTGAAGGCCATCGGAACCGCGAATTTTGCAGGTCTCTAACAATGGCGTATTGAAGTGTTTAAAGGAATAGCGAGTGAAACAGGAAAGAAGAGGCACTCTCACTCGGTGTGACGGATGTGCTCAGCGCGAGGGAGTGGATGCACTCGGACAAGCACAGTCTGACCTGGAAGAAGCCGGGGACTCGTGCTAGCAGCTCCCTGCTGCCACCTGGAGCACTGCTTCGAGCCCCACTCGACGCCTAGCGGACCCTGCAGTCGCGCTCCTGGCAGCTCTACAGGTCGCGGCGACACGTGTTTACTATCGAAGCCCTTTTATCTCCTCAATTCAAGAGAGAGAGAAATATTCCTTGTGTTGAAGTCATACTCAGGACACACCAACTGTCTGGTCAGCTGAGTGTGGTACAGGGGCTGAGGCGGCGACTATGCTGGGTTGGTGGCCCCAACCGCTGGTCTAACACCCTCCCGATCAACAACAGGGAGCGAACCCCACAGTTCTGTATATTAAAAAAGCTCTGGAATGTTATGAAAAGCGAACTGGAATGTTACTCCCACCCTATCATATTAGGGCGCATTTGTGGTAGGGGAACGCGAGAATGCCGGCCGTAAGGACGGAGTAATCTGTTGAAGTCATTGCTCACGGGATACTAGAACTTCGAATGAAAATCTAGTGGACGTATCGATCTAAGATAGTGACAACGTTCCGATGGAGACAAAACCTCCTGAACACGATTTTTTATTTTGTTTTACTTTGGAGAGGACATTGAAAGCTATCCTGGTTCTGCTTCTCGAAACAATAGCTCCGTCGATTATGGACCATTATTTTAAACTACGCATCCACAGGCTGCGAAATGCTCCAACGTTACCCGACAATACTACAAGTATTCAGGTGGTTCGACACACTGCTGCCTTCAAGTGCTCAGGTGGAAGGGATTTTCTCCTATGCAGCAATGTTCAACATGGCGAAATCCAAAGTGGTGAAAAATTAGAAAATCACGTTATATTGCAAGCTAATTCATTTATTCAACTCATTAGTGAGAAGTTTACTATATGGAAGTGGAAATATGTGATAAATAATGTTAAGAAGTTGATATAGAGATATTTTTAATTGAGTAATTAAGACATATATAGTTTAGTGTGCAATTTAAATGTATTAAAATGAAAGGTAAAATGTTATTTATTATAATATTTTAATATTACAGCCAAACATTTGTATTATTGTAGACACTAAAATTAAGGTTTCATAACAAAAATTTATGCTAGAAATTTTTATAACATAATACAAATTTTAAGTAAATTGCATTTTCACTTAAAATTTTAAAGTCATGTTATTTGTATTTCCTTGTGTATTTGAAGTAGATAATTGCTAAAATTTGTTTTCAACCTAAGCAGCATAACACATTGATACAATCTTTTGTATTATATTCACGTAATACTAGGTACTGAATATATCCATATTTAATTGTATCTAATCTCCCTTTTAAAGTTCAATGTTATACTTAACTAGCAGGTATATGTACTTTTGACAATACTTATTAAAATCAATTTGGTTAGGAAATATTTTTGTTTATGCTAACATTGAAATGTTCATATTGTGTGTAATTTACTTTTGCATAAGAGATAACCGAAAAAGTGGTTTTCATTTGATTGAAATATTTTATTTTATTTTATTTAATTTTAATGTGTATAGTTTAGGGAGAGATTATGCCGATGGAGTGGACCATAAGTTTTCCTCTAGGATCTAAAACTGTGGTCTAGAGCTTGAGGAAACATTTTAAATATTAATAAGCCAATAAACGAATAAAAATACTTGAATACGAATACGCTAATTTGAACATTTCTACATATTTGCGAATAAGAATATGCAAATATGAATATTTACTAATGCATTCGTATTCTAAAATGATATATTATATAAATTATATATATTAAAATATTCTCACGAAAAAACTAATTCTTCTGTATTCGTATTTACACTATCAAATATTAATATATTTGTATTCACACCTGTAATACGATTATATGCATGTTCGTATTCATAATATTTTTTTGCGAATACATTTGTATTCGTATTTACGAATACAAATAAGCCCATCACTGGTTTTTCGTAGTATGAGGGGGAGTGGGAGAGCTATTAAAGTTCATACAATTCATCTAGAAAAGTGTGTTTTTTTATGAGTAATTTTTGAAAACTTTTTGTACTCTACTGCCATAAAAGCCTTTTTATAGTTGCACAATGCAGAAACATTTTTTTTAACGCCCGGTGAACTTAAAAAGCAGAATTATTTTACTCAAGCGCGGCTTCAGAAGGGGGGCGGTGGGGGCGATAGCCCCTCCCGAGACCAATTTTATTGATTAGTGTATATTTATGATTACTTAAATATTTAATTTCATATGTTAAAATTTATCTCATCAAAAGTTGCATGGAGCTACTAAGGTTCTGTATTTGAAACCTGTAATTTGTAAATAATATTCCAAGGCCAATATCTGACCACTTTCATTTTTTCGCAACTGCGACCTTTCTTTGTGCGATAGCCCCTCCCGAAAAGTATCCTGAATCCGCCATTGATTTTACTAGGAAAAATTGTATATAAAAATAATTGTGGTAAAACTAAAATCGCAATAGTTAGGTTAAAAAACCTAAATATAAAAAATTCCCGAAATGTTGGTTCCTTCTGGTGAAGAGGGTGGACTGTGTGTGTGTATACTCGACGTGGTCTGCTCTCCCGTGGGAACTGCCTCCGGCTGATCCGCACACACGCGGCGGGGTCCTCGCACCAGGCCCACCAGGTCAGCGGGGGGTGTCGCCTCTTCGGGCCGGACGCCTCGCGCTCAAAGGGCCCGGGTGCCAATGTCGCGGCTCATCCCCTGTTTCCCGGGGGCGAGCCGAGTCCTGGTTCCCGCGCACCTGGCCGTGTGACCTTGGAGGGCTCGAGTGTCCACCGCGCAGCGCAGCGATCACCTACAGGATAGACTCCAAGATCCTCTATGCACTCGGACAGATTACATTTGCTAATTGGTAGAGACCTGTAAAATTCGCGGATTCATTTCGCGATAGGATAGAGTCCAAATACTTTTGACATTATTTTGCTTCAGTGATTGGGCCACAGTTTATCTGAAGGACTCTGGGCCAATGAAAAATCTTTAACAGAAGAATTAGCGAATCACGATCATTCCAGTCAACAGGTGTTACGAGTCGGTAACCAATCAGCAGATGTAATTTGCACGAGTGCATAGAGGATCATGGAGTCTATCCTTTAGGGATTTGAAATCGCGAATTTTACAGGTCTCTACTCATTGGATACTGACTCGTGACAACTATTAACTAGAATGCTTTTGATTCGATACTTCTTTCGTTGAGGATTATTCATCGGCTCTGATTCCTTCAGACAACCTGTGTTCCAATTACTGAAGCAGCAAAAGGTTAAATACATCTGGATTCTAGCATATCGCGAAATGAAACCGCGAATTTTTCCGGTCTCTAGCGATGACACTCCGTGGTACCCCGCCCCCTCGTCCTAGCTGCTGTGAACGAGCGCAAACTTCACAAGCACCAAATAACATTTCTGGGTCCATGAGTGACTAGCCATGTGCCCGATGGCTAAGTATGCATTTGATCTTCATAATTTTTATGATCTACCAATAACGCTGACACAACTGACTTTTTTTTCATAAACACAAGCCTAAACACCAGTTTCAATATTTATAAATTTAAAAAATTACCAATTTCATACAACCCCCTTAGGGGATTAATTGTCAAAAATCCTTTCTTGGTTGAATTCCTACAAAATGTTTCATGCTTCTAGTCCATTGGTTTCGAACCTGTGGGTAATTACCCCTGCGGAGTGAAACAGCTATTCTGTGGGGGTAGTAATGCTCGTAATTGTTGGTTTTAGACAATAGAATGACATACCAGCGCCACGTGGTTTTAGCTCTGTCGCGCTGATGAGATTTTTAAAGACATAGATGTGTCAGCCAAAGTATAATCTTTTTTCGGACTACGCTAGGATAGCACTTCCAAAGTAAAATCTCAAAATTATTGACTCGGTACTTTTTGGCGAAACAATAAAAACAAAGGCCAGATACCGTCTCAATGTGGAACATGACTTGAGATGCGCGGTAAGTGAAATTAATCCTAACATAAAAAAAAACTTGCAAATGCAAAAGAATTCCAACTTTCACATTAACTATCATTAATTAATTAAGAAAGTACATTTAAATTGTAATTACGTATTTTTTGTGAATTGTTATGATTAATAATCGGTATTTGTATGCTTTTTCCCCCCTTCGATAACATTTTAAAGTTTGGTAAAATCAGTTTCCTTGATAGACCATAGATGTAACAAGACTGAAGTAGGAACAAGTAATATTACACCCACCTATTTAACATGTGCGTTGTATGTCGTTCGGTCAGTGTGTGTATTTTATTAAAGTGGATTCTTTTAATCGGGAACTTTGGTTGAAAACAATTTCATGGACGAAAGACTTTGCTGGTACATACTGGTTTTCATTAAAACAAACCTCACACGGGGAGCAACCATGTCAGCTTATGTCACATTTTATAAGTCTAAGAAACAGCAAACCATTCAGTGGAACTAAGACAAAAATCGGTTGTCTGTAAAGTCGGTTTACGGACGATAGTTTCAAGTGACAACGCCATAACAAAACATTGATGAAATGATTGCATACTTTTATGAATAAAATTGAATCAATTTTATTGAATTATCACTATTTTGTATGGATACAAAGAAGGAGTGAAATGAAATCTATAATTTAATTGATACATTTACTTTTATTTGCACTAATTAATTCAAATATGTTTATTACTTTATCGAAGAGATTATTTTAACTATAACTTTTATGCATGTTTGCTATTTAACTTCTTCCAATCTGTGTTATTCTGTTAAGGATAGGACGATGATAGGAAAAGTAGGAAACGAATGGGAGTGTTTCAAGTTTAATGTGCCTCGAAAAAGTCAAATCGATGGTTGTTCCAATCGAGTGGAAGAGATATAGATGCGGCGCAAGCGTACAATGAGCGTAACGGGACACAGCGTGACGGGACAATGTGCGTAACGGGACACTTTTTAGTGCGTGCAGCCGGCGTTCATCGATTTATTAGATGTTGTCACGTCAAAAATAACTGCTCAAGCGAGCACAGTGGGCTAACAACTATTAGGGAGTTGCACAAGAACATTAAATACGGAACCAAACAACAGTCCTGAACAACACAACCACGACAGCCTGAACGAACACCTGAACCTGAACAGATCTGACATCTCTGTGTTTTCAAATACACGTTCGCGGCCGCCACAAATAGTTTCGTCTTTGCACACCCTACAAAATACTATACTGTGGTAACAAGAGAAATGTATTAAGGTTCAACAAAACAGTATCTTTATTATTGGATGAAAAATTGGCTTGTTTACTTGACCTGCAGTATTCACTCCATAGTCCTGTGAACGCCCGTCTGCTGAATTCTCGAGTGGCTCGAGTGGTTAGCCCCTTCATCGAAGTGCAACATCCCAGCTCTCGCTACAGACTAGCTTCGTGAGTGGGACGGAAGTCGCATGGAACGGAAATGTGTAACCACGGTGCTGCGATTTGTGGCTGATGGCGCGAACCAACGTTGAAAAATACAATGGTAAACTTTATAGTACTAACTGTTTAATGAATTTTAAATTGATGGACAGTATTCTGATAAAATTTCTTGTCGAAAATCAGGTTCAAAGCCGGAGATGATTAATTTTTCCATTCTGTTTCGCTTTTATCGGAGTTTTTTCGCTCTGCTAATCTTATTGATTAAAAAATCTACGTACTTGCTTCGACAGTGAATTCTAGCGGCGGGAGCGGAAACTACTTGTGATTCGTGTCCAGAAATATAGTTGGAAACACAAATATCTTTAAATTTAGTGACCGAATTTAGTATTACAATGTATTTGCAAAATGAGAACACGTGAATTTTGCTGTTTACCGAAGTTGGATGTTGCACCTAACTGGTGTGTAATGAAAGACTCGCTAACATTTACTTTTCATGGCAGGATTTCGTTATTGGCGCTCAGGTCTTCACGCGAACAGAATGTCAGTCGGAGATTGCAGCAAACAGGTACAAGTGATCAAAATTCGGACTTTCACGAAATTAATCCACAGGTTCTTTTTTCCCAATCTCTATTTACTAGTGGCAATTTCACGGGCATTTAATTCATTTCTAATCACAAGATGGCACATCTGGGTGCATGCATATATTCTACGAGAAGATTTAAAGTTTGTAGCCGTTTGTTAGGCCACTGTTGCAGTGTCTGTGTTTAACGATTGGGTGAGGTAATTTTTTTTTCAGGCACAATGCCTGCGGTCGGCACACTAATCTGAATCAATTAGTGCGGAATCGCCCAATCAAATCAGTTGTCCCGTGGACAGGCACCAATTGCTAGAGACCGGAAATATTCGCGGATTAAATCGTGACAATGTCGAAATTCACATAGGCTACTTATACCTTTGTGCTACCTCCGATACACTGTATATTTTTTTTTGTAAAAGGAACTGAAATATTCATATGCACTTACAGGTTTTTTTATTAGTATATTTAAATTAAAACAACTGAAAACTACTTAATAGTGTTCTTGGTAATACTGGGTTAAGACTCTTACCCGGGCATGTATTCCTTGTGCTGTCCCAGTGCGTTTAATAGTTAAATTTGCGTAAACCAGTCCCTGAATATCTTCCCAGTGTATCGGCAGTAAAGGTGGGCGCTCATGATTTGATGAGTCCATTGCGAATTACTTGGTTTCCAGTTCTGGACTCTCTCTTTCCCCTCCCTTAAGGGGGTGCCTCCCATTTCAGGTTTTGATTTTATATTTATATTAATCAGAGATCAACTTTTAGTCTTTTTCAATTGTTTAACTTTCACGAAATGAAAAATATACACAGTGCATACTTTTTGCGTAATTAGCTGCCAAAGTTACATTTTTATCGTTTTTGGGTTGTACAAATAAGGAGAATTTAATTTATTGCAGAACTGAAACTTTTTAGGTTTAACTGCAATGCCACTGGCTACTTCAAGAAATGGGTTGAATTTCTTTCAGATAATATTAATTAATTTTACCTGGCATTTAAAAATACTCAAATTTGTTACGATTTTGACAGCCAAGAAACATGAAATAAGATGCTTCCGAGGAATTTTATTTTGGATCCAGTACCGCGGGTATAGCGACCACGACCTCGCGAGTGGAGACGGCACAGGAATACAGCCGGGCCGTGGTTGAGGATTGTGCAGGGGGAGGGGGACGGGTCTAGCTCTCACCCGCGCCCCTCTTACATATTTTTTGTGCCGCGTGTGGAAGCGCCGAGTTATTTACTCATCCAGCGGGGCGCGTGATGCGGATCAGGGCTCGCGTCAGCTGCTGCGGCAATACGGCCTCCCCGACCAGGGCTTAAGGCTGCTCGCCGGCCTGCCGCCTCCTCTGAGCTGGCCCTTAAGCACTCAGGTACTCGTCTCACTCCCGCACAGGAACACATTTCCCTGTTCTGTTTACGAAACATTCCTTGGGAGCACCAGTTGCTAGGAAACAGTTTGTAATACTACAAGAAAGATATTGTTACGATTTATCATGTGGGGGGGAAACTGTGTTCGTAAGGAATAGCCCAATTAGGTTTTATTAAATATTATTTTTACATCAATAATAAATAATTTTACTCCAAAATGTCATATCACAATTTACTAGCACTTTAAATTGTTTATTCTCAAGTCAATCAATGTCTGTCAAGTCCACACAGTTTGCACTCCTCACTGGAGCTAGACTCAACAGTGGTTCGTCCCTAATCTCGCGCCTGTCCACACACGCAGTCTCGCGCCACTCGGTCGCCGCACTCTCACGGTCCAGTCGAACTCCGCGTCGGCCACTCTCAGGATGTCTCCCACCCTCTTCCCCGATGTCGCCCTTCCCTCTGCTCTGGGAACTGCGGAGCTGTAGCGGGACTCGCTCGGCACACAGGCCCACTCACCGCGGCACTCTGTCACCAAAAACTGGTTTATTCTCGAGAGAAAAAAAAACGTGTTTCATGTAAATGCACTATTACAAACTATTTATTTGTAAGTGGTTTCCAAAGATATATCTTGTAAACATACCAAAGGAATGTTATTCTGTGTAGTGCCTGCGCGGTAGAGTGCAGTGCCGGCGAGCCACCTGAATGCGGCTAGAGGGCGAGTGAGACGTCCTACAGCAGGAAGGAGGACCCGTAATCGCGTTTCACGCCTGGTCCGCAGACCGCCTTAATCCGCGCGCTCAGACACTGTCTCGGCCTTGGGGCGTGCCGGGAGATGATGTCTCCTTCAGGCGTTACGGGAGATGCTGTCTCCTCCAGGCTTTCCGGGAGATGCTGTCACCTTGAGGCGTGCCGGGAGATTCTGTCTCCTTCAGGCGTTATGGGAGATGCTGTCTTTTTCAGGCCACCGGAGGATTCTGTCTCCTTCAGGCGTGCCAGGAGATTCTTTTTTCTTAATAAGTGCTGGGAGATGCTGTCTCCTCCAGGCGTGCCGGGAGATGCTGTCTCCTTCAGGCGTTATGGGTGATGCTGTCTTTTTCAGGCCACCGGAGGATTCTGTCTCCTTCAGGCGTGCCAGGAGATTCTTTTTTCTTAATAAGTGCTGGGAGATGCTGTTTCCTTCAGGTGTGCCGTGAGATGCTGTCTCCTTCGGGCGTGCCGGGAGATGCTATCTACTTTGGGCGTTCAGTGCAATGCTTTCTCCTTCAGGCGTGCCGGGAAATGCTTTCTCCTTCAGGCGTGCTGGGAGATGCTGTCTCCTTCAGGCCTGCCGGAAGATGCTGTCTCCTTCAGACGAGCCGGCAGATGCTTTTTCCTTCAGGCGTGCCGGGAGATGCTGTCTCCTTCAGGCGTGCCGGGAGATGATGTCTCCTTCAGGCGTTACAGGAGATGCTGTCTCCTCCAGGCGTGCCGGGAGATGCTGTCTCCTTCAGGCGTTATGGGAGATGCTGTCTTTTTCAGGCCACCGGAGGATTCTGTCTCCTTCAGGCGTGCCAGGAGATTCTTTTTTCTTAATAAGTGCTGGGAGATGCTGTTTCCTTCAGGTGTGCCGTGAGATGCTGTCTCCTTCGGGCGTGCCGGGAGATGCTATCTACTTTGGGCGTTCAGTGCAATGCTTTCTCCTTCAGGCGTGCCGGGAAATGCTTTCTCCTTCAGGCGTGCTGGGAGATGCTGTCTCCTTCAGGCCTGCCGGAAGATGCTGTCTCCTTCAGACGAGCCGGCAGATGCTTTTTCCTTCAGGCGTGCCGGGAGATGCTGTCTCCTTCAGGCGTGCCGGGAGATGCTGTCTTCTTTTAGTGTGCCAGGAGTGCTGTCTCCTTCAGGTGTGCCGGAAGATGCTGTCTCCTTCAGACGAGCCGGCAGATGCTTTTTCCTTCAGGCGTGCCGGGAGATGCTGTCTCCTTCAGGCGTGCCGGGTGATGCTGTCCTCATTAGGCCGCCTCTCGTGCCCCACACACTGTACCGCGCGATCGTTTGAGTGGGGGCGTGTAGTCTTCCTGGACGGAAAATCAGTACACTCCAGATTATAAGTGGCAGGGCCACCCCGGATAGTGAAAATCGCGGATAACCCGCAAAAGAGCCGAAAATGGGAATCAAAAAAAAATTAATTTCAATTAAAAAATCCGAAACTTTATGTACAGTAAAAGTTACAATCAATAATAAAAAAATTAATTATGCTGAATTGTAGTATTTTACTGAATTCTTAACATACAATACATTACAGTAATGTAAACATAGAAAGTGCTCATCCATACGACTAGAAACAAAGCGCGACAGAGACAAAAATAGAAAAGCATGTCAGCCTACTGCGTGAGTTCCGAGAAGGTCTGTGGCGTTTTACTGTATACTGCACACAATACACTCGTCAGTAGAGTTTAAATTTGCTCACTTGTAATAAAATACAGATTTACATATGTGCTGTATTTTTTCGTAGCATGCGCGGATAAGAGAAGGATCAGACCATCAGGGAAATGTTACAGTAGAGACCGGAAAAATTCTCGGATTCATATCGCGATAGGCTCGAATCCAAACTCGTTCGCCTTCATGCTGCTTCAGTGATTGGACTACAGTATACCTGGGGAACTCTGAGCCAATGAAAAACCCTCAACAAAAGAAGTATCATATTATATGCTTCCCAGTTAACAGGTGTAACGAGTCAGTAGCCGATGACCAAGTGCATTTTACCCGAGTATATGACATATTGTTGAGTCTGTCCTAGAGGTCAAGGAAAGCGCGAATTTTTTCCAGTCCCTTTGTATCAAATGTGGCCAGAGTGTGGAAAAATTCACTGATTCATAATTACGATAGGTGAAAGTCGAAACACGTTTATAATTTTGTTGGTATTGGTTACACAATTTGTCTGGATGATTCTCAGCCAATGGGAAACCCTCAACAAAAGCAGAAACAAATCACAAACAACCCAGTTACCAGGCCTCACTAGACTGTGGCTAATGAGTATGTGTGATGTTAGAGGCTTGTGAAGGCTATCTTGGATGTCACTGACACCGCGCATATTTCCAGTCGCTAGCAATGGCTTGTAGTTAGACAGATGTCATCGGAATTGTAAACGGGAGTATTCAGTGTTTTTGAATGCGCACTTCTTCACTTGGTTCTCGAACGAATATGGTTTACCATACAATCAGTTCAGGCGCAAGTTATATTTTGAAGGCCCATAAGTTGATACTTCATCAGTAAGCTGATTTATAATATTATGCTTGATATCGTCAAGAAAAGTACAAATGACTCTGGCACCAACAGTCTTTAGTTCCAACTGTCTTAAGCTCCAAAATGGCTCCAACTGTCTTTGGCACCAACATTCATTGTCTCCAAAGATCAATGCTCCAATGATTCAATTGCTTCTACAGCTCCAACAGTCTTTGGCTCCAAAAGCCATTGGCTCAAACTGTCTTTTATTCCAACAGTCATTCGGTCCAAAAATCAATGATCCAATGCTTCGAACGCTCCAACCGCTCCAAGTGCTCCAACAGCTCAAAGTGCACTAAGGCTCCAAATGCTCCATTGCTACAATTCTACAATTCCTCCATCAGCTCCAAAGTTCCAATAAGAGCTCCAGTGCTCCAGTTGCTCCAAAAGGTCAACAGCTCCAAATGCTCCAAAGATACAATGCTCCAAAACTCCAACAGCTACAAGTGCACCAAACTTGCAATGTTCCAATGCTCCAATTGCTCCAAGAGCTTCATTGCTACAATTTCTCCATAAGCTCCAAAGTTTCATTTGCTCCAAGAGCTCCAATTCTCCAATTGCTCCAAAAGGCCAACATCTCCAAATGCTCCAAAGCTACAATGCTGCAAAACTTCAACAGCTCCAAAGCTCCAATTTCTCTAAGTACTCCAACTGTGCCAAAGTTCCAAAAGCTCCAAGTGCTCCAAATGCTCTAAGAACTACAACTAATCCATCTGAATTTGGCTCCAACTGATTTCAATTGCATTTTTTGATCGAATTTGGCATGATTGCTGGTATGATTTTATTACTACTCTCGATGTTGTTGGTCAATGGTGATGGATTTTACATCTTTAAGTTAGAAGTTGGATTACGAAAATTCGGCATTAGATATAAATCAGATTTTCAGAAATGATACAATCACTTTTGAAACCCTATATATATATATATATATATATATATATATATATATATATATACACCATTTTATACACATGCAAGTAATACAAGTAATTATTGTATATATCCAGCTTCCCTCAGTTCTTTGAGAATGAAGGATACTTTTTTTTATGCTCGAATAGTTTCCTGCACAAAGCGAAGCATGTAGAAAGAAGTCTTAACCTGTCGACCTATATGTTAGGATCTTCCCATGATGCATAAACAATATATTCTGCTGCGTTCATCTTCCTTGCATGTTTATAATAAATATAATTAAGATCTCAGAAGTCTTCCATGTTAACACCAACCTCAAGGTCACTTTCGTCATGTACTCAGTGTTCATCGTAAGTTTGATAAGAATAATTTATTTTGACATGTCGTTTTCATCGTTTTGGTTTGTATGCTTCATCACAGTCTTCGATCTAGTCAGCTTCAGTTCGTTCTCGTTCTCTGTTCGTATTTTCATGGAGACTACTAGCATCTGGTGTGTGTG